>NC_069499.1:1410471836-1410532290 GCF_027579735.1 Bombina bombina | reverse complement strand
GTCTACCATGTCATCGTCATCCATCTTTCAAAACAGCGTAACAAGGTAAGCACTTGATCTGATGTGGATCACAAGTGATGCATTGGCCATGTTGTTTGGGGGATTTATAGTACAATTAGTCCAATGGTAGTGAGTTTGTAATGATTGCTAATTGTATTCACTTGTTTGTATGTGAGCGGCGCGAATGCTTTCACAGTGGGCGTTTATTTGTTGTTTGCTGAAATGTTAGTTTCAAACAATGATTCTCAATGTGAAAGTGTCAAATATCACACATACAGTGCATGTTTGTAATGTTTGTTCATATGCGTAATCAATATTTCTTAAACGCGATCTTATAGTAACAAGCACACGTCCAGGCTAACATGAATGAAAGTGCATAGTTGTGTATAATGTGCATCGAATGTGATCGATCAATGTTGCTGCAATATTGTTTTTAAACGATAAAGTAGCAGCTGCCATCTGTAGTATTGTATATATAAGTGATTGCCGAGATGTCAATATTGTACGCGTCCCTTTAAAATCGCAATAATAATTCCGAACTTTCCGTCTGCCATCTGTAGTATTGTATATATAAGTGATTGCCGAGCTGTCAATATTGTATGCGTCCCTTTCAAATGGCACTAATACTGAAGAACTTCCGGCTGTCATCTGTAGTATTGTATATATAAGTGATTGCCGAGCTGTCAATATTGTATGCGTCCCTTCCAAATGGCAATAATAATTCAGAACTTCCCGTCTGCCATCTGTAGTATTGTATATATAAGTGATTTTATATCTGACAATATTGTATGCGTCCCATAAAAATTGCACGAATACTGAATAACTTCCGGCTGCCATCTGTAGTATTGTATATATAATTGATTTGTGATCTGACAATATTTCTTAATTGTCCCATTGAAATCTCCATAATAATGCTGTTCAAAAGTGTGGTTTACGTATATGTTGTATTGTAGTATTGAGTGTTAAAGTTCCTAAAGGGGCGGTACAGTGGTGAATCTGTGATGTGTATGGTTGAATCTTGTAATGACGTCATGATATTATTAACCTGCCTATGTAGTTGTGAAATCCTCATTGTGTTGTTGTATTGTGCTACATTGTTATTGTGTGCTGAATAAAATCTAAATGTGTGCTTTGTGGTTGCGTGATGGGTGATGCGTGTTATGTACATGTACGTATATATTGTGATTGTGTCCCACATATGCTGACTTCTATATAGCGGTCTGGCATTGTTGTTCCTTCCCATAAAGTGACATCTGTAATCTGGTGTAATGATGTTCGTGTTGTACGTAATTCCTAATGGTTTCTGGTGATGGAATCATGATGTTAAAAGTACAGTAAAATCCATATGTTGTGTTTTGTGATTCCTAGAGAGAATGTAATGTGTTTTTCCCCCATCATTTGAATGCACATGTATGAGTGAATGTTAAACTTAATGTATGTGCATCCATGACTGATCATGTGTTAAGCATATGTAGATATGCTGTTGCTGCAAGCATATGAGTTGAATAACTGAAATGCAATAATAAAGGTAAATGAGAGATGTTTCCCATTGTGTAGTGTTTGTGAATCCACAAATGTGTATTGAATTTTATTTTAATTGTAAATGTAATTTTATTGAAATAATAATGTGTTACTAGTGATGGTGATTTGTAGTTGATGTAATCTAAAAGTGTTAAAAAGATTTATGGTGTGGTGAATATTTAATATTAAAAAACATAAGTCCACCATAGGGAAATAGTCATTTCTTGATCTATTTATCATAGCTGGGTCTAACGCATGAAATCATGTATTTTCTAGCGCTGGTATTTGGAGTTTTTCAGTCTACGCTATTTGCGTGCGTTAGGGAAATGAGGGTTTCGCGTGCACGAGCACGTCTTCCCAATAGAAGTCAATGGAGGCTCCAAAGATTTCTATTTTTTTTTTCTAAGACTGGTTTTCCTCGTAAAGTGAGTGACGTCATGATCTTGTGTGAAAAAGTAAATAAATCGTGTTCTTTTTGTAATAAATAAATATTTTGTGTATGTCATGTAGTGTATATTGTTTGTATGCATCGATGAGTGTATGTTTGTGATAATGTTATTCGTTAGATGTAGGTATATGAGGGTCTTTTCCCGTATGTCCATGTAAGTCAATGGGAAAATGGATTTGTGTGGATTTTTTTCAAACACCAGAGATCTCGCAACTTTAATCCTTTGTATTTTAACGAAAAAATAAAAAATAAGAAAAATAAAGATAGTGTTGTGTTTGTATGAGTGTAAGTGTACTTTGTGTAATATTTGTTTTGTGATTCGTGGATGTTTTTTTTTGCGGTATATGTTTACTACTGGGTCTGAGGTGGCGGTAGAAAGGTGAGCGTTAGGTGTATTTTGAGTGGCGGTAAATAAACTCTAAATACCGGAGTGCGTAAGAAACCCGCGTTAGGAGCCTCTAACGCTGGTTTTTACGGATAACGCCGAACTCTAAATCTAGGCCTAAGATTCATATTATGATCCAAATAAGGACTTATTTCTTATTGATGTATTATAATTAAGAATGCCGACAAAAAGGTTATTGAACTGAGAGATATTAAATATTTCTGCACATTGTAGTATATCTTAAGGAAGATTAGATATCACTATTGGTGTTATTTGCTGATAAGTAATTTTGATATTAATATCAATTGGCAAATTCCGTATCAAATATATATAGTATGCAGATACATGATATAGTTAATGCCTAGTGTCACTGTTCATATAAATGGGCCATCAGTCAAATGCCCCATTAGTGATCGTCCATATTGTAACAATGTGCTTATTCATATGTGTTATAAGCTTATAAAGTACAATCAAACATTTTTATACCATCGCTTATCAGTTAAGTGCTACTATCTATAACATTTGCAGCTTATGTAACCATATCGTAGTGTCATATTAGATTGATGGTGTATATATGTTATTTCATTTTATTACAGGCTGAATGCCGTTGGATTTATTTTTATACTGAGGTGACCAATGTTACTCATAAAATAAGTATTGACACTTTGTATATAGTTACTTACATCTTGATTATACAGATGTGAGTATCCACGATAGATTATGGTTTTATGATGCTCAAGTGGAGTGACTCTAAGGTTGCTATATTATAAGAAACATTTGAATGATATTGCTTCATTAAGACCTTTAGGGGATGCTGATTTTAACTCATGTATCCACCTACATTCTTTTTGTAGGAGCAACTTATTTATATCTCCTCTTCTCCCTTTCAATTTGAGTTGTTCGATAGCGAAAAAGTGTATTTGATATTTATCATCTTTATGTACACTATTCATGTGTTTTGCTATCGGTACATTGCGGTCCCACTTTATGTCTCCCAGATGTTCTAACACTCTGGTGCGTAATTCACGGGAGGTTTCGCCTACATAAATTAAGGGACACTTGCAGGTCGCCACATATATGACTCTTTTTGTTCTGCAATTCATGAAGTCATTTATCTGGTAATTTTTCCCTGTTTGAGGATGTGTGAATGTTTTTTTTGGTGCCATATTTTTGCAAGCTTGGCACCTGCCACATTTAAAGAAACCCTTAGTTTCCTGAAGCCATGTTCTTTGTTTCACTTGACAGTAATGGCTTCTAGTCAATATATATTTTAGATTCTGAGATCTCCTATTTGTTATATTGGGTTTCTCAGTGACTACCTCTAACAAATCAGAGTCTTCATGTAGGACATGCCAATGTTTTTGGAAGATATTACATATAGTGTTGTTTTTCTCATCAAAAGTACCAATCATTCTGATTTTATTGGTATTAGCATTTACATCCAGTGTTTTTTCCTCTAATAAAGGCGGTCTCTCTAATGCTTTAGCACGCTAATAAGCTTTTTTAAGGCACCTGTTAGGGTAGCCTTTTTCTTTAAATCTATTTCTCAGTTCTTTTGCCTCAGACTCAAAGTCTTCCATGGTGCTGCAATTGCGTCTGGCCCTCATAAAACCATAATCTATCGTGGATACTCACATCTGTATAATCAAGATGTAAGTAACTATATACAAAGTGTCAATACTTATTTTATGAGTAACATTGGTCACCTCAGTATAAAAATAAATCCAACGGCATTCAGCCTGTAATAAAATGAAATAACATATATACACCATCAATCTAATATGACACTACGATATGGTTACATAAGCTGCAAATGTTATAGATAGTAGCACTTAACTGATAAGCGATGGTATAAAAATGTTTGATTGTACTTTATAAGCTTATAACACACATGAATAAGCACATTGTTACAATATGGACGATCACTAATGGGGCATTTGACTGATGGCCCATTTATATGAACAGTGACACTAGGCATTAACTATATCATGTATCTGCATACTATATATATTTGATACGGAATTTGCCAATTGATATTAATATCAAAATTACTTATCAGCAAATAACACCAATAGTGATATCTAATCTTCCTTAAGATATACTACAATGTGCAGAAATATTTAATATCTCTCAGTTCAATAACCTTTTTGTCGGCATTCTTAATTATAATACATCAATAAGAAATAAGTCCTTATTTGGATCATAATATGAATCTTAGAATGCACACATACATATCCATGTAAATAAAGTTCAATTACTGCATAATATCTTCCCTCTGCAATCTTTATGATCAATATTTTGTCCCAATTAATGATTTCACCTATAACAACAGACGATTTATCGTTATGACACTATAAGGATGATACCTACAAAAACAGTTTGGGCGATTTTACAATACGAAATATTAAAAATTAAGTCGCCACACAGATGCGGGTAACACTTCAGCATACGCACTATGCTGCCATGGCAACGCAACAGTATATCTTGTTGTAAGTACGGCTGGACGGCCCCTATGCCCTGACGAAGTCACGCTACAGTGACGAAACGCGTCGGTGGGAGTGCCCTAGAGACGCGCATGTTATGAACTGAACGAACGGCTTGCTACACTTTAGCTCCTCAGAATACCATTTAGCCTATATAACGCCTAATGAAATATCGGTCAGAACCTAACTATGGCTAATACTACTAGCTTTATTAAGCACATTTGACCTAGTTTATATAAGGCTATTCACAAATTGGTTTCTGTAGGTAACTACTGAATAAGAAACATTACAGATATTAACTATATGCTTACTTATGCGGGTGTCAGATAGTGATTACTATTGACACATTATATCTATATGTTTAATATACAAGCCTTTGAGAGCTTATCTGAGCACACTGAATGCTGCTTATATGCAGTTCTACAGAATGAATTCCTGTTATGTATGTGACTTCTAGTGATAGGGAATCTATTTAGCAATCGGCTGACTGGGTTCAATCCCAGCAGTACGCAGGCAGGAGGACGCCTTTGAGCGCATAGTCTGAGTGATTTGTGTGACTGTACCGATCCCTGATTTCACTTTAGCTCATTCTGCTCTCAATTTAAGTTCATTAACATCGCTACCTAGGACACTTAGTCCTTTTTAAATGTTTTTATTTATTTGTTGGATCAGTTATATATGATTATAGATAAGTGGATGGTGATTTCCAACCTATACCTATCTGATCCAATTATAGATATAATTGTTTGTCTTTGCATAATTGTTAAATAAAGTGTATATTTTAACTCTCTTCACTCATATTATTATTAGTGCCTAATTCAGCACTTGGCTTCAATGCCAAAATCCCTTAACTTTTCTAAACCTATTGATATTCATCAAGTGATTTAATTCACACTATTGAATTTGTATTTTTAAGGGTACTGAGAATAGCTAGCGATGGCGGGCTATCTATCCTCTACCATTGACTTTGATAAATGGAAACAAGAAGCCGAAAGGCTTTTCACCCTAAATGTAGGTAACATCTGTCCTCAAGCTTCCAATATTGAAGAAGCATTTAAAAGCATAGCTAAAATCATGAAAAAGCAAGTGAAATCATTTTGGGAAATCTTTAGCCTTGAGAACTATGTCAAAAACAAACTTATACCAAGGGGGTTAAGGATACAATTAGTGCCTTCCTTTCACATTCCTGATGAAAATTTCATCTTAAGATGGCAAGAAATCCTAACCCAATGCTCTCTTGATCTAATGAAGCTCACATTAGAATATGAAAGAACCCAATATGAGCAATTGACTAAATTAGTAGATGAGGCTAAAGTACAAACTAACAAGTTCACGTCACATAAAGATTTTGATGCTTTAGATCAAAAACTAAAATTCCATATTGACAAATTAAAAGAGGAATTAAGTGAAACTAAAAATAGAAAATTGCAGAGGGACTGGTCAGACCATCAGAAGGTAAATATATATAAAGCTAACTATAAGCGTAAAAATATCAGATACACACAAGACACCAGAGGACAAGAGAATTCCTCTACTGAATCTGAGATTTCAGATGAGGAGCCTATACAAACAATTAATACCTGTAATGTCTGGAAAGAAGACAAAAAAATAGAAGTTGGACCACAGCTGCTGATATATAAAATTTGATAGGTTGTTGCTAAGTATGTAGCAGGAAATTACATGAGCATTACCCCGGTGTAACAAGTAAAATCCCAGCACACACACATGAAGCAGTTTGTTATATGATATGCAAGTTGCAGCAGAATGAACTATGGCTGACGCAGCAAGTATAAAATAAGGGTTTCAGCAGTGTATCTTGCTTCCTTGTAATCACTGGTAGAAAATATGAAAAAACAATATATATATGCGCAAAATGGACATTAATGGCCAAAAAGTAAGGTAACAAAATCAGCGGAGGGTCAGGCAAAACAAAGTGTCAGAAAAAATAGGAACAGGTACTTTCATAAGGAATTAGCACTAAAAACAGATTGACAAAAACTTATGAGAGATCCTCTTAGTAATGGTACCTTAAACGGGCTGTAGTAGAGAGTAAACCACAGCAGCGGTGTCAGCGGTGAGAGCAGTGAGAGCTGGTTTGTGGCGGCTGAGTACGGCGTGTGACGTCACAGAGGCCAAGTTCCGGATTAGCGAAGTAGGTCTGTGTGGAGTTAGGAAGGCACTGGCTGTCAGTATCCGAACTGAGTGATCACCAAACAGGTTGGGAGGTTTGGGTGGAGCTTGAGTGGACTGAGAATCAATACCAAGCACTGACATAAGGTTGAGGGAGGTATTTAAAGGAATTTGTATTAGAATCTTAAAGGGACAGTAGTATACAATAACGGTGAATTGCATATGTGTGACAGGATACCCCCTCCAAGGAGCGGCACCGAAGCTCAAGATCGAGGCCGATCAGGAAACCTCTGATGGAATCGGGATATCAGTCTGGGTGCGGAGATGTTAGAAGAAGGTTCCCAAGAGTTATGTTCCAAAGGGTAGTTTTTCCATTTAATAAGATATTGCAACACACCCCTCGATAGTCTGCTGTCCAAAATATCCTCAACCTCATATTCCAGGTTAGGGTCCACAGATACAGAAGGCAAAGTGGCATCTAAGCCACGGTCACGAACATGGCGGTAGGGTTTTAAAAGAGAGACGTGGAAGGTAGGATGTATTTTTAAGCTGGTTGGCAGAGTGAGGCGAACTGCGTTACAATTTATGATCTTTTGTATAGGAAAAGGTCCTATGAAGAGTGGTGAGAGTTTCCTAGATGGTGTGGATAATCGAAGATTCTTGGTGGAGAGCCATACGAGATCTCCAACAGAGTATGCAGGTGGAGGTGTACGGCGTAAGTCATAGTATCTTTTCTGTATGAGTTTTGCGTCTTCAATGGCATGTTTCACAGTAGTGAAATTTGAGTCCATGGTGGAGGTTAGGTCTGATATGTGAGGATGGGTTGCGGCTAAGTCTGGAAGATATTGGAATTTTGGATGAAAACCATAATTGGTATAGAAGGGTGTCTGTTTAGTGGTTGAGTGTATAGTATTGTTGAAGACGAATTCAGCAAAGTGTAACTGTTGGGACCAAGAATGTTGGTTATTATGACAAAAAGTTCGTAGGAACTGCTCCACCCATTGGTTGCACCTCTCTGTCTGTCCGTTTGTCTGAGGATGATATGAAGAGGACAGGGATTTGTCAATGGAGAACTGTTTACAAAAAGCAGACCATAAAGAGCTAGTGAACTGAGACCCACGGTCAGTTAATATTTTACTAGGAAGTCCATGTAGTTTAATGACATTCACAAGCAATAAATGGATGGTCTCAGCAGCAGTTGGGAGCTTGTGATAAGGTATCAAGTGGATCATTTTACTAAACAGATCTACTACAACAAGTATAGTTGTGTTTTTGTCTGATTTTGGAAGATCTACTATATAGTCCAAAGCGATTTCTTGCCAGGGTTTATCAGGAGTAGGTGTGGTAAGCAGGAGTCCGAAGGGAGGCCTCTTACTTCTTTTCGAGATGGTACAGGCTCGACAGGTGTTTATGAACTGAGTGACATCAGGAAGGATGGTAGGCCACCAATATGACCTCTGTAAGAGTTCTTTCGTTTTTTGCAACCCACAATGTCCACCGAGAGGTGAGTCATGTGCAGAGCGTAGAAGTTGGTCACGTAGAGAAGGGGGAACGTAAAACTTCTGGTTGTGGCAATAAACACCGTCGTTATTCTTTCGTAAGAGATGTAGAGGTTTTAATGGGTCTTTGATTTGTTCGGACCGAAGAAGTGGTAGGGAATCTATCAAGAAGAGAAGGAAGTTATTTTCTGGGATAACGTGCCGGTTAAAGGTATGATCCACCAATGTGTGTGGTATCCGAGAGAGAGCATCTGCTTTGCCATTTTTGCTCGCAGGTCTGTAAGTGATGAGGAAGTTGAAGCGTGATAGGAAGAGATTCCAGCGGACTTGGCGGGCAGAAAGCGTTCTAGTGGATTTAAGAAACTGTAGATTCCTGTGGTCAGTGTATACAATGGTAGGTATTGAGGCTCCTTCAAGTAGGTGTCTCCTTTGTTCGAAAGCAGCCTCTATGGCAAGGAGCTCCTTCTCACCCACTGGGTAATGTCTTTCTGCAGAGGTCAAGGACCTAGAGTAGTAAGCTACTGGGTGCAGTGGTTGTTGGTGAGACTCTCTTTGCGACAGGATGGCTCCAAGAGCGAAGTCTGAGGCATCTACTTCAAGGGTGAATGGGAGTTCAGTGTTAGGATACCTAAGGATAGGAGCAGATGTGAAAGTTGTCTTCAGTTTGTCGAAAGCTTCTTGGGCGGTGTTGGACCAGACAAATTTGATATTTTGTTTTGTGAGATCAGTGAGTGGTTTTGCCAGAGTAGAATAGTTCTTAATAAATTTTCTGTAAAAGTTGGCGAAACCAAGAAAACTTTGAACTTGTTTTCTGGTTGTGGGAACAGGCCACTCTAATACTGTTTTGATCTTATTTTCGTCCATGCGTATTCCCATATCAGATATAATGTAGCCCAGGAAAGGAATACTGTTTACGTGGAACGTACATTTTTCGGCCTTCACAAATAATGAATTGTTTCGTAGACGTGTAAGAACCTGACAGACATGCATCTTGTGCTCAGCGAGGGTTTTTGAGAAAATTAAAATGTCGTCCAAGTAGATAACGACGTAGGTGTCTAGCACATCCTTGAAGATGTCATTGATCAGGTGCTGGAAGGTGGCAGGGGCATTGCAGAGACCGAATGGCATAACTACATATTCGTATAACCCATAACGGGTACGAAAAGCAGTCAGCCATTCGTCTCCTGCCCGCATCCTGATCAAGTTGTACGCGCCCCTAAGATCTAACTTGGTGAAGATCTTAGAGCCTACCAACCGCTCAATTAGTTCCGAAATCAGCGGTAAGGGGTAACGGTTTTTTATGGTTATTTTATTTAACTGCCTATAATCCACTATAGGTCTTAAGGAACCATCCTTATTCTTTACAAAAAAGATACCTGCTGCAGCAGGGGAGGTTGATGGCCTGATGAAGCCTTTCTTCAAGTTTTCGTCGATGTAGGATCTGAGGTGTAGTAATTCCGGTTTGGAGAGAGGGAATATGTGACCACATGGTATGACTGCTCCAGGTAGTAAATCTATGGGGCAGTCATATGGCCTGTGTGGAGGAAGAGTTTCAGATTGGGTTTTACTAAATATATCTTTGAACTCTGCATATTCCATAGGTACATTTGACTGTAAACTCTCTGAGGTGTTTTGTAGAAGTAGATGTGGGTAACAGGTAGTTTTGCAGTACTCAGAGTTAAATTGTAAGGAGAGTGAGGACCATGATATCAAGGGATTATGTTGCCGAAGCCACTGTAACCCTAATATCAAAGGAAAATCAGGAGAGGTAATAACGTCAAATTTAATATACTCCCTGTGATGGCATTCTGTTGACATTAAGATGGGAATGGTTTCGAAGGTAACTGGACCAGTGGAGAGAACCTTACCATCAATCCCCCTTAAGTAGACAGGAGACAGTTTTTTATGCAAGGGTATATTATTTATTTTACAGAAAGAACCGTCAATGTAAGAGAGAGAGGCACCGGAGTCAATGATCCCTTGAAGTGTCACCCGAGTTTGGTCCCACTGTAAGACAAGAGGAATTTTACAGTAATGAGCAGATTTGAGAATGCTTTTTATTGAGGAAGTGGGAGTAAGCAACTTACCCTTTCTTTGACGGGTTAAGTTGGGACAGTCTCTGACCCCATGGTCTTCTGATGCGCAGTACATGCACAGATTATTTGTGCGACGCCTTAATTTTTCCTGGGAGCTCAGAGGACCTCGTAGGAAAGCGATATCCATAGGTTCAACTGGGGGTTTTGAATGTGTTGTGGGTGGAGTTGATGTGGTTTTTTGCCTATAGGGTGTGTCGTGACTACTTCTTTCATGATGTCTTTCCCTAAGCCTCCTATCTATGCAAATACTGAGATCTATTAGTTGTTCAAGAGTAGGGGGTATTTGGGTACGTGATAGTTCATCCTTAATGGCTTCTGACAACCCTAGGCGAAATTGGTTTCGCAGAGACAAGTTGTTACATTGGGTGTCAGGAGCCCATCTTTTAAATTCGGAGATATATTCCTCAACCTCTCTTTTCCTCTGCTTTAGAGACCTCATAGCTGTTTCTGCCGTCTGTTGTTTAAAGGGGTCATCATAAATTTGTGCAAGGGCAGAGAAAAAGGAGTCTAAGGAATTAAGGATCTCATCGTTATGCTCCAAAAAGGTGTTTGCCCATGCTCTGGGCTCTGCTCTTAAGTAAGATATGGTGGTCATAACCTTTATCCTATCATTAGGATAGGTATATGGTTTGAGGGTGAACAACAGATAACATGAGTTCTTAAATTCCCTGAAAGTTTTTCTATCACCTGTAAAAGGTTCAGGAGCACTAATTTGGGGTTCCTGGGGAGGGGGTTTTCTATCCACTACCTCCTTTATGTATGTTTTTAAATTATCATTCTCTAATTTGAGTGCTGTGAGCCCTTCAGTTAACATATCTACTTTAGTGCTTAATGTTTGCATATGAGCTGACATATCAGTTGGGTCCATTTTATAAAAGGCTTGGTATTTCTGTAATGTCTGGAAAGAAGACAAAAAAATAGAAGTTGGACCACAGCTGCTGATATATAAAATTTGATAGGTTGTTGCTAAGTATGTAGCAGGAAATTACATGAGCATTACCCCGGTGTAACAAGTAAAATCCCAGCACACACACATGAAGCAGTTTGTTATATGATATGCAAGTTGCAGCAGAATGAACTATGGCTGACGCAGCAAGTATAAAATAAGGGTTTCAGCAGTGTATCTTGCTTCCTTGTAATCACTGGTAGAAAATATGAAAAAACAATATATATATGCGCAAAATGGACATTAATGGCCAAAAAGTAAGGTAACAAAATCAGCGGAGGGTCAGGCAAAACAAAGTGTCAGAAAAAATAGGAACAGGTACTTTCATAAGGAATTAGCACTAAAAACAGATTGACAAAAACTTATGAGAGATCCTCTTAGTAATGGTACCTTAAACGGGCTGTAGTAGAGAGTAAACCGCAGCAGCGGTGTCAGCGGTGAGAGCAGTGAGAGCTGGCTTGTGGCGGCTGAGTACGGCGTGTGACGTCACAGAGGCCAAGTTCCGGATTAGCGAAGTAGGTCTGTGTGGAGTTAGGAAGGCACTGGCTGTCAGTATCCGAACTGAGTGATCACCAAACAGGTTGGGAGGTTTGGGTGGAGCTTGGGTGGACTGAGAATCAATACCAAGCACTGACATAAGGTTGAGGGAGGTATTTAAAGGAATTTGTATTAGAATCTTAAAGGGACAGTAGTATACAATAACGGTGAATTGCATATGTGTGACAATACCAGTACATCCTTACCTATAACTGAACCCTCCATAACGAGGATTTTTTTAGAGAAGGATCTGTTCCCACCCAAAAAGGCAGTGAGAACAAGGCAGCAAACAAAAACAAAACCAAACAAAAAGAAGTAAAAGATGAGGGATTACAGATAATCAATCTGGCAGACATAGAGTTAAAAACTGAACACTATACTCTTTTATCAAAAGGTTTGTCATTTATCCCCACTCCTAAATATGACAACTTCAACTGGATTAAAGACACACACCTCTTTGTGAGAAAGTTAGCACTTCACAAATATCACAAGGAGGCTAATAAAGCATGCCTTTCTGATATGGGGGTTGAAGAGGAGGATCAAGAGATAGTGAACCTGATGATAACATTACTTGATGAAAACGATGACACTGACTACACTAATACATCAAGTGTAGTAAAACCTAAGAGTACCTTTATGCCAGCCATATCTAAATATCCCACAATTGATACATTTGTCGCACTAGTAACCACAGAATTAGAAGCACTTAATTACAAAAGCAAAGCCAAGAAAAATCTGAGCTTTAAAGAAAGAAAGGCTCTAACTGATCTGAAAAATAATCATGAGATAACAATCAAAAATGCTGATAAGGGTGGCAACTTAGTCATTATGAAGAATACCCAATATAAAGAAATGTGTTTGAACATCCTAAATAACACAGAATACCATCAGACATTACCACAAGACCCCACAGTGAGATTTACTAAAGATCTCAAATCACTACTAGATAGGGGGTATGGTGAAAGACTAATCACCAAATCCGAATATCAATACATGTGCAACATGACCCCAAGGATAGCGACATTTTATAGCCTGCCCAAGATCCATAAGGATACTGAGACACCTCCAGGCAGGCCGATAGTGTCTGGTAACGGCTGCTTGACTGAAAATGTCAGCACATATATTGACAAAAAGTTAAGAGACTTTGTGTACACACTTACTTCATATGTTCAGGACACAAAAGATGTTCTAAAGTGTCTAGAAAATATTCATGTACAAGAAAACACACTGTTGGCTAGTATAGATGTTGAGAGCCTGTACTCCAACATTTCCCATGATTTGGGCAGGGAGGCTATACAATACTTTCAGAAAACTGTCAATCCACGTGGTAATGAGAAAGATGCTTTTGTTCTTGAGCTGCTAGATTTTGTACTTCTACATAATTACTTTCTTTTTGACAATAAAATATATCGACAAAAAAAAAGGGCACAGCAATGGGCACCTGCTGTGCACCTACTTATGCCAATCTCTTTCTGGGGTGGATAGAACACACACATATCCTTAATCAAGACGTTAATCCTTTCATGAAATATATGGATTTATACATTCGCTATATTGACGACGTCCTAATACTCTGGACAGGTTCTAAGGATGACTTCAAAAATGTCATTGATTGGCTTAATAATAACAGACATGGCATGCACTATACCTCTGCGCTTGAGGAGTCATGCATTCCATTCTTGGATCTAATGATCCAAAAAGAATCTGATGGCTCTCTCAGCACAAAACTTTTCAGAAAAAAGACATCCACGAATAGTTTACTAAATTGGAAAAGCCATCATCCAAAAGGCCAAAAGATGGGTATTCCCTATGGACAATATCTGAGGGCCAGACGCAATTGCAGCACCATGGAAGACTTTGAGTCTGAGGCAAAAGAACTGAGAAATAGATTTAAAGAAAAAGGCTACCCTAACAGGTGCCTTAAAAAAGCTTATCAGCGTGCTAAAGCATTAGAGAGACCGCCTTTATTAGAGGAAAAAACACTGGATGTAAATGCTAATACCAATAAAATCAGAATGATTGGTACTTTTGATGAGAAAAACAACACTATACGTAATATCTTCCAAAAACATTGGCATGTCCTACATTAAGACTCTGATTTGTTAGAGGTAGTCACTGAGAAACCCAATATAACAAATTGGAGATCTCAGAATCTAAAAGATATATTGACTAGAAGCCATTACTGTCAAGTGAAACAAAGAACATGGCTTCAGGAAACTAAGGCCTAGATTTGGAGTTTGGCGGTAGATGGGCTGTTAACGCTCCGCGGGCTTTTTTCTGGCCGCACCATAAAATTAACTCTGGTATCGAGAGTTCAAAAAAAAGGCTGCGTTAGGCTCCAAAAAAGGAGCGTAGAGCATTTTTACCGCAAATGCAACTCTCGATACCAGAGTTGCTTACGGACGCGGCCAGCCTCAAAAACGTGCTCGTGCACGATTCCCCCATAGGAAACAATGGGGCTGTTTGAGCTGAAAAAAAACCTAACACCTGCAAAAAAGCAGCGTTCAGCTCCTAACGCAGCCCCATTGTTTCCTATGGGGAAACACTTCCTACGTCTGCACCTAACACTCTAACATGTACCCCGAGTCTAAACACCCCTAACCTTACACTTATAAACCCCTAATCTGCCGCCCCCGCTATCGCTGACCCCTGCATTATATTATTAACCCCTAATCTTCCGCTCCGTAAACCGCCGCTACCTACGTTATCCCTATGTACCCCTAATCTGCTGCCCTAACATCGCCGACCCCTATATTATATTTATTAACCCCTAACCTGCCCCCCACAACGTCGCCGCCAGCTACCTACAATAATTAACCCCTAATCTTCCGACCGCAAAGCGCCACCACCTACGTTATCCTTATGTACCCCTAATCTGCTGCCCCTAACACCGCCGACCCCTATATTATATTTATTAACCCCTAATCTGCCCCCCACAACGTCGCCGACACCTGCCTACACTTATTAACCCCTAATCTGCCGAGCGGACCTGAGCGCTACTATAATAAAGTGATTAACCCCTAATCCGCCTCACTAACCCTATCATAAATAGTATTAACCCCTAATCTGCCCTCCCTAACATCGCCGACACCTAACTTCAATTATTAACCCCTAATCTGATGACCGGAGCTCACCGCTATTCTAATAAATGTATTAACCCCTAAAGCTAAGTCTAACCCTAACACTAACACCCCCCTAAGTTAAATATAATTTAAATCTAACGAAATTAATTAACTCTTATTAAATAACTTATTCCTATTTAAAGCTAAATACTTACCTGTAAAAAAAATCCTAATATAACTACAATATAAATTATAATTACATTGTAGCTATTTTAGGATTAATATTTATTTTACAGGCAACTTGGTAATTATTTTAACCAGGTACAACAGCTATTAAATAGTTAAGAACTATTTAATAGTTACCTAGTTAAAATAATAACAAAATTACCTGTAAAATAAATCCTAACCTAAGTTATAATTAAACCTAACACTACCCTATCAATAAATTAATTAAATAAAATACCTACAATTACCTACAATTAACCTAACACTACACTATCAATAAATAAATTAAATACAATTCCTACAAATAACTACAATTACATAAAATAACTAAAGTACAAAAAATAAAAAAGAACTAAGTTACAAAAAATAAAAAAATATTTACAAACATAAGAAAGATATTACAACAATTTTAAACTAATTACACCTACTCTAAGCCCCCTAATAAAATAACAAAGACCCCCAAAATAAAAAAAATGCCCTACCCTATTCTAAATTAATACATTTAAAAGCTCTTTTACCTTACCAGCCATGAACAGGGCCCTTTGCGGGGCATGCCCCAAGAAAATCAGCTCTTTTGCCTGTAAAAAAAAACATACAATACCCCCCCCAACATTACAACCCACCACCCACATACCCCTAATCTAACCCAAACCCCCCTTAAATAAACCTAACACTAAGCCCCTGAAGATCTTCCTACCTTGTCTTCACCATACCAGGTTCACCGATCGGTCCAGAAGAGCTCCTCCGATGTCCTGATCCAAGCCCAAGCGGGGGGCTGAAGAGGTCCATGATCATCCATCATGGCCGACGACTGAACGACGAATGACAGTTCCTTTAAATGACGTCATCCAAGATGGCGTCCCTCGAATTCCGATTGGCTGATAGGATTCTATCAGCCAATCGGAATTAAGGTAGGAATATTCTGATTGGCTGATGGAATCAGCCAATCAGAATCAAGTTCAATCCGATTGGCTGATCCAATCAGCCAATCAGATTGAGCTTGCATTCTATTGGCTGATCGGAACAGCCAATAGAATGCGAGCTCAATCTGATTGGCTGATTGGATCAGCCAATAGGATTGAACTTGATTCTGATTGGCTGATTCCATCAGCCAATCAGAATATTCCTACCTTAATTCCGATTGGCTGATAGAATCCTATCAGCCAATCGGAATTCGAGGGACGCCATCTTGGATGACGTCCCTTAAAGGAACCGTCATTCGTCGGGAGACGCCGGAAGAAGAGGATGGATCCGCGTCGGCTGCTTCAAGATGGACCCGCTCCGCACCGGATGGAAGAAGATCGAAGATGCCGCTTGGAGAAGATGTCTGCCGGTCCAGATGTCCTCTTCTTGCCGGATAGGAGGAAGACTTTGGAGCCTCTTCTGGACCTCTTCAGCACCGAATGCCAGGACGGATCGGTGATACCTGGATGGTGAAGACAAGGTAGGAAGATCTTCAGGGGCTTAGTGTTAGGTTTATTTAAGGGGGGTTTGGGTTAGATTAGGGGTATGTGGGTGGTGGGTTGTAATGTTGGGGGGGGGTATTGTATGTTTTTTTTTACAGGCAAAAGAGCTGATTTTCTTGGGGCATGCCCCGCAAAGGGCCCTGTTCAGGGCTGGTAAGGTAAAAGAGCTTTTAACTCAATTAATTTAGAATAGGGTAGGGCATTTTTTTTATTTTGGGGGTCTTTGTTATTTTATTAGGGGGCTTAGAGTAGGTGTAATTAGTTTAAAATTGTTGTAATATTTTTCTTATGTTTGTAAATATTTTTTTATTTTTTGTAACTTAGTTCTTTTTTATTTTTTGTACTTTAGTTAGTTTATGTAATTGTAGTTATTTGTAGCATTTGTATTTAAATTTATTTATTGATAGTGTAGTGTTAGGTTAATTGTAGGTAATTGTAGGTAGTTTATTTAATTAATTTATTGATAGGGTAGTGTTAGGTTTAATTATAACTTAGGTTAGGATTTATTTTACAGGTAAATTTGTTATTATTTTAACTAGGTAACTATTAAATAGTTCTTAACTATTTAATAGCTATTGTACCTGGTTAAAATAATTACAAAGTTGCCTGTAAAATAAATATTAATCCTAAAATAGCTATAATATAATTATAATTTATATTGTAGCTATATTAGGATTTATTTTACAGGTAAGTATTTAGCTTTAAATAGGAATCATTTATTTAATAAGAGTTAATTTATTTCGTTAGATTTAAATTATATTTAAGTTAGGGGGGTGTTAGTGTTAGACTTAGCTTTAGGGGTTAATACATTTATTAGAATAGCGGTGAGCTCCGGTCGGCAGATTAGGGGTTAATAATTGAAGTTAGGTGTCGGCGATGTTAGGGAGGGCAGATTAGGGGTTAATACTATTTATGATAGGGTTAGTGAGGCGGATTAGGGGTTAATTACTTTATTATAGTAGCGCTCAGGTCCGCTCGACAGATTAGGGGTTAATAAGTGTAGGCAGGTGTCGGCGACGTTGAGGGGGGCAGATTAGGGGTTAATAAATATAATATAGGGGTCGGCGGTGTTAGGGGCAGCAGATTAGGGTACATAAGGATAACGTAGGTGGCGGTGCTTTGCGGTCGGCAGATTAGGGGTTAATTATTGTAAGTAGCTGGCGGCGACGTTGTGGGGGGAAGGTTAGGGGTTAATAAATGTAATACAGGGGTCGGCGGTGTTAGGGGCAGCAGATTAGGGGTACATAAGTATAACGTAGCTGCGGTCGGCAGATTAGGGGTTAAAAAAATTTAATCGAGTGGCGGCGATGTGGGGGGACCTCGGTTTAGGGGTACATAGGTAGTTTATGGGTGTTAGTGTACTTTAGGGTACAGTAGTTAAGAGCTTTATGAACCGGCGTTAGCCCAGAAAGCTCTTAACTCCTGCTATTTTCCGGCGGCTGGAGTTTTGTCGTTAGAGCTCTAACGCTCACTTCAGAAACGACTCTAAATACCAGCGTTAGAAAGATCCCATTGAAAAGATAGGATACGCAATTGACGTAAGGGGATCTGCGGTATGGAAAAGTCGCGGCTGAAAAGTGAGCGTTAGACCCTATTTTGAGTGACTCCAAATACCGGCGGTAGCCTAAAACCAGCGTTAGGAGCCTCTAACGCTGGTTTTCACGGCTACCGCCAAACTCTAAATCTAGGCCTTAGGGTTTCTTTAAATGTGGCAGGTGCCAAGCTTGCAAAAATATGGCACCAAAAAAAACATTCACACATCCTCAAACAGGGAAAAATTACCAGATAAATGACTTCATGAATTGCAGAACAAAAAGAGTCATATATGTGGCGACCTGCAAGTGTCCCTTAATTTATGTAGGCGAAACCTCCCGTGAATTACGCACCAGAGTGTTAGAACATCTGGGAGACATAAAGTGGGACCGCAATGTACCGATAGCAAAACACATGAATAGTGTACATAAAGATGATAAATATCAAATACACTTTTTCGCTATCGAACAACTCAAATTGAAAGGGAGAAGAGGAGATATAAATAAGTTGCTCCTACAAAAAGAATGTAGGTGGATACATGAGTTAAAATCAGCATCCCCTAAAGGTCTTAATGAAGCAATATCATTCAAATGTTTCTTATAATATAGCAACCTTAGAGTCACTCCACTTGAGCATCATAAAACCATAATCTATCGTGGATACTCACATCTGTATAATCAAGATGTAAGTAACTATATACAAAGTGTCAATACTTATTTTATGAGTAACATTGGTCACCTCAGTATAAAAATAAATCCAACGGCATTCAGCCTGTAATAAAATGAAATAACATATATACACCATCAATCTAATATGACACTACGATATGGTTACATAAGCTGCAAATGTTATAGATAGTAGCACTTAACTGATAAGCGATGGTATAAAAATGTTTGATTGTACTTTATAAGCTTATAACACACATGAATAAGCACATTGTTACAATATGGACGATCACTAATGGGGCATTTGACTGATGGCCCATTTATATGAACAGTGACACTAGGCATTAACTATATCATGTATCTGCATACTATATATATTTGATACGGAATTTGCCAATTGATATTAATATCAAAATTACTTATCAGCAAATAACACCAATAGTGATATCTAATCTTCCTTAAGATATACTACAATGTGCAGAAATATTTAATATCTCTCAGTTTAAAAACCTTTTTGTCTGCATTCTTAATTATAATACATCAATAAGAAATAAGTCCTTATTTGGATCATAATATGAATCTTAGAATGCACACATACATATCCATGTAAATAAAGTTCAATTACTGCATAATATCTTCCCTCTGCAATCTTTATGATCAATATTTTGTCCCAATTAATGATTTCACCTATAACAACAGACGATTTATCGTTATGACACTATAAGGATGATACCTACAAAAACAGTTTGTGCGATTTTACAATACGAAATATTAAAAATTAAGTCGCCACACAGATGTGAGTAACACTTCCGCATACGCACTATGCTGCCATGGCAACGCAACAGTATATCTTGTTGTAAGTACGGCTGGACGGCCCCTATGCCCTGACGAAGTCACGCTACAGTGACGAAACGCGTCGGTGGGAGTGCCCTAGAGGCGCGCATGTTATGAACTGAACGAACGGCTTGCTACACTTTAGCTCCTCAGAATACCATTTAGCCTATATAACGCCTAATGAAATATCGGTCAGAACCTAACTATGGCTAATACTACTAGCTTTATTAAGCACATTTGACCTAGTTTATATAAGGCTATTCACAAATTGGTTTCTGTAGGTAACTACTGAATAAGAAACATTACAGATATTAACTATATGCTTACTTATGCGGGTGTCAGATAGTGATTACTATTGACACATTATATCTATATGTTTAATATACAAGCCTTTGAGAGCTTATCTGAGCACACTGAATGCTGCTTATATGCAGTTCTACAGAATGAATTCCTGTTATGTATGTGACTTCTAGTGATAGGGAATCTATTTAGCAATCGGCTGACTGGGTTCAATCCCAGCAGTACGCAGGCAGGAGGACGCCTTTGAGCGCATAGTCTGTGTGATTTGTGTGACTGTACCGAACCCTGATTTCACTTTAGCTCATTCTGCTCTCAATTTAAGTTCATTAACATCGCTACCTAGGACACTTAGTCCTTTTTAAATGTTTTTATTTATTTGTTGGATCAGTTATATATGATTATAGATAAGTGGATGGTGATTTCCCACCTATACCTATCTGATCCAATTATAGATATAATTGTTTGTCTTTGCATAATTGTTAAATAAAGTGTATATTTTAACTCTCTTCACTCATATTATTATTAGTGCCTAATTCAGCACTTGGCTTCAATGCCAAAATCCCTTAACTTTTCTAAACCTATTGTTAGTTTTAGGTTATGGCAGATTAGGATCAATGTTTAAATGATATGAAAATATTTATTTTCAAATATATGTTTATGTTTGAAATAATAGCAAGCAATTATTAAATTTATTTTAAGATATCTCCATTCTCCAATACTTTAAATAATCTATATTTTACATGACAATGCCTATTTTGTCACAGAGATGCACTAAAACGCTGGCGGCACCGGCAAAACCTGCTTGGCTTATCCGGGCTCCTGGAACTTAGTGGCGGACAGGAACTGAGCCATGGACTGCCGGCCAAGGAGGCTTTTCCGGTCCTCCGGTGGCCCTCCTGTCGCCTAATTTCCGGTCCAGCACTGAGTTCCAGGAGCCCGGATAGGCCAAGCAGGTTTTTCCGGGCCTCCGGCGGCCGTCCCATGGCTTAATTTACGGTCTGGCACTGAGTTGCAGGAGCACAGATAGGCCAAGCAGGTTTTGACAGAGTTCCGCCGGCATTTTAGCAGATCTCTGTGACATATTATTTAAAAATTGATGTCAATTTTAGCAACATAGCTATATAGTTATAATAAGGTTTATTACTTACTAGTTGAATCGCCTGCCCAGAGGGCAGTCTATGTGTTAAAAATGTAACCCCTTAAAAGTAAAATCCCCCACCCACCAAATCCCCCCAAATAAAAAAAAATAACACTAATAAACCTAACTACCAATAGCATTTGTATGGGCATTACCCTTAAAAGGTCATTCAGATCTTTTTCACTGCCCATAAAAGGGCATTCAGCTCTTTTTGAAATTGCCCAATAAACCCTAATCTAAAAAAACAACAACAAAATTTTTTTAAAAAAAACCCTTACACTAAAGCCCCAAATAGGTACTCATGGTTTCAGAAGTCCGGTGGAGAAGGTCTTCTTCCAGGCGGGTCCATCATCTTCATCCACAGCGAAGGCGGAGCGGAGGTCCGGAGTGGTCTTCCCAGATGTGGCGATCCGTGGCGGTGGTCATCTGTGGTGGTGGCGGCAGTCCTAGTGGCGGTGGTGGTCTTCGGCAGCATGGAGGCTTCTCTTCATCCGATGTCCATCGTATACTGAATATTGAATGCAAGGTACCTCAATCAATTTGGGGTACCTTGCATTCCTATTGGCTGAATTTTTCAAAACAGCCAATAGGATTAAAGCTACTGAAATCCTATTGGCTGTTCAAATCAGCCAAAAAGATTTCAGTAGCTCTCATCCTATTGGCAGATTTTGAAAATTTCAGACAATAGGAATGCAAGGTACCCCAATAAATATGGGGTACCTTGAATTCAATCTTCCGTGTGCGGCGGACGATCACATGAAGAGGAACCTCCAAGCCTTCACCGAGGACTGCCGCTGATGACCGCCGCTGAGGATCGACACATCTGGGAAGACTGCTCCAGACCTCCACTTCACGCCGCCTTCGCTCCGTGCACATCTAGGAAGACCAACATATTTGGGAAGACCGTTCCAGACCTCCGCTCCACACCGCCTTCGCTGTGGACAAAGATGATGGACCAGCCTGGAAGAAGACCTTCTCTGCCGGACTTCTGAAACCATGAGTACCTATTTGGGGCTTTAGTGTTAGTTTTTTTGTTTTTTTTTGGGGGGGGTTGTTTTTTTAGATTAGGGTTTATTTTGGCAATTTGCAAAAGAGCTGAATGCACTTTTAAGGGCAGTAAAAAGAGCTGAATGACTTTTTAAGGGCAATGCCCATACAAATGCCCCTTTAGGGGCAATGGATAGTTTAGGTTTATTAGTGTTAGGTTTTTTATGTTAAGGGGTTTGGTGGGTGGGGGGTTTTACGGTTAGGGGGGACTTTGTTTATTTTTAATGTAAAAGAGCTGATTTCTTTAGGGCAGTGCCCTACAAAAAGCCCTTTTAAAGGGCTTTTGGTAGTTTATTCTTAGATTAGGGGGTGTTTTTATTTTGGGGGGGCTTTTTTATTTTCATAGGGATTAGGTTTAGTTTTTTTATTTTGGATAGTGTTGTTTATTATTTTTTGTAATAGCTTTTTTTTATTTTCTGTAATTTTAGATTAATGTAATGTAATTTCTTTTATTTTAATTGTAATGTAGTATTTTTTATGTAATTAAGGGGTTAATTTAGGGGGTGTTAGGTTAGGGGGCTTAGTCATTAAATTAGTTTTTGCGTTGTGGGGTTTGGCGGTTTAGGAGTTAATAGGTAAATTAGGTTTAATACGTTGTGGGCATGTCAGAGCGATGCCGGCAAGCAACAATGTCTTTCTTATAGAAGTGAATGGGAGCATGATATCACCGCCCACATCAACAACATCGCCGCTTATCTGCATTTTACTGCGAGGGGGGCCCTATTCAAAGTGTGCTTACACAGTGCAAACAGTGCGCTCACTGAAACTAAAATTAGTTACAGTGTAGGCACACTTCAAATATTGCCGTGGGGACCTAAATTTATTTACACCTACACTAACTAGCTGACCGCTAGAGGACTGGAAAAACCTCCATGGCTGGTGGCCCCTGGCTCAATTTCGGTCCGGCATTGAGTTCCAGGAGCCCGGATAGGCCAAGCAGGTTTTGCCGTTGCCGCAGGAGTTTTAGCGCATCTCTGTGATGAAATATGCATTGTCACGTAAAATGTAGATTAATTAAAGTATAGGTGATATTTTAAAAGAAATTTAATAGTTGCTTGCTATTACATAAATATATATTTGTAATTTACAAACAAATTACTTTTTTGACAAAATACGAGTTTTGGTGAACAATTTTCTTACGTTTTTTGATGCACCTTAACGATATAATTTTTTCCTGAGTATTTATTTGTGAATGGTTCAATGATTTGTTTTGTAAGATTTTTAAATTACGATTTTCATTGTGCACTTTTGTAATGTATCCACCTCATCCCCATACAAAAGTATACGCCCCTTAGCAAGACACATTGTGCACAGGGTAAAGAGTGGTTTTATAAATTTTCACCAGGGAAATAGAAGAGCTTTCTTATAGAATCTCACCACCAGCTCAGATAGATTTTTAGACTCAGGCCCTATGTAATGGTTTTAATTGCTGGTACCTTTTTAGTTGTCTCCCTATGTAGGGATTATGATTATGGACAAGGAAAGCCAAAACAAGTCAAATCATTTTTTTGTACTATTGTCTGGACAGGATGATGTGTTGCTAAAGGGACATAAAACCCATTTCTTTCTGTCATGGTTCAGATAGAACATACGATTTTAAACAACTTTCCAATTTACTTCTATTATCAAATTTTCTTAGCTTTCTTGTTATCCTTTATTGAAAAACAGGAAGGTAAGTTCGGGAGTGTGCACGTGTCTGCAGTACTACACGGCATCCGTTTTGCAACAATGTTATACATTAGAAAGAGCACTAGATGGCAGCACTTTTTCCTGTCATGCAGTGCTTCAGACCTGTGCATGTTACCTATATAGATATATCTTCAACAAAGAATTTCATGAGAATGACACACATTTGATAATAGAAGTAAATAAGAATTATTATTTTTTTTAAATTGTAGTCTCTATTTGAATCATAAAATAAATAATCTGGGTATCATGTCCCTTTAATTTTGTATTTTGCTACTTTTTACATCGACACCAATATTTTGGACTTGTTTTATATAAACAAGCAATTGGATAGCAACCTAGAAGTAAAGTGTTTCCTGTAGACTTCTCCTACAAACTTCTAGTGTACTTGCAAGATGGACAACCATGAGGCCCATTTATCAAGCTCTGAATGGAGCTTGAGTGCCCGTGTTTCTGGCGAGACTTCAGACTCGCCAGAAACGCAAGTTATGGAGCAGCGGTCTAAAGAGATCGCCACAATTCAACACGATCGAGTATGATCGGGTTGATTGACACCCCCCGAGTCTGCAGGGGGCGGCGTTGCACCAGCAGCTCACAAGAGCTGCTGGTGCAATGCTGAATATGGAGAGCGTATTGCTCTCCGCATTCAGAGATGTCTGTCTGACCTGATCCACATTGTGGGATCAGGTCCGACAGACCTTTGATAAATAACCCTCCATGGATAATTGTTTGCTACCTAAGCCCAGCCCCATTTCCAGTCTATTACAAGTGATGTAGAACCTGGTTTCTCAACAGACCTGACATGCCCCATCTGCATTTTCACAGGCCTGGTGCATTGCATGTAAGGAATACAGGGCAGGGCAGAGCATGGGTGTTCGCAAAAATTTTTCCTGGGGAGGGAAAAAAAGTAAAATATACCCAGAAAAAAGAAAGAAAATTATATATATATATATATATATATATATATATATATATATATATATATATATATATATATATATATATATATATATATATATATATTGTATATAATTATCCCAAAATACTTCTAGTCCTAGTTTACTAGTACACAATCACCGAGATTACGAGTTTTGCGGTAACAGGAGTGCGGTACTAATGCTTAGTTTCAGCTCACCGCTCACCTACAAACAATGCTGGTATTACAGGTTTTTATTCAACCCGGCGTTAGCCTCTAAAAAGTAAGTGGAGAGCAAAATTTAGCTCCACATCTCACCTCAATACCAGCGCTGCTTACAGTAGCGGTGAGCTGGCTAAACGTGCTTGTGCACGATTTCCCCATAGGAATCAATGGGGCAGATTCGGCTGAAAAAAAACCTAACACCTGCAAAAAGGCAGCGTTCAGCTCCTAACGCAGTCCCATTGATTCCTATGGGAAAACACATTTTATGTCTACACCTAACACCCTAACATTAACCCCGAGTCTAAACACCCCTAATCTTACACTTATTAACCCCTAATCTGCCACCCCCGACATTGCTGACACCTGCATTATACTTATTAACCCCTAATCTGCCACTCCGGACACCACCGACACCTACATTATACTTATGAACCCCTAATCTGCTGCCCCCAACATCGCCGAACCCTACATTATATTTATTAACCCATAATCTGCCCCCCAACGTCGCCGCAACTATATTAAATGTATTAACCCCTAATCTGCCGCCGCCAACATCGCCGCCACTATAATAAAGTTATTAACCCCTAAACCTAAGTCTAACCCTAACACCCCCTAACTTAAATATAATTTAAATAAATCTAAATAAAATAACTACAATTAAATAAATTATTCCTATTTAAAACTAAATACTTACCTGCAAAATAAACCCTAAGCTAGCTACAATATAACTAATAGTTACATTGTAGCTAGCTTAGGGTTTATTTTTATTTTACAGGCAACTTTGTATTTATTTATAGTTATTAAATAGTTATTAACTATTTAATAACTACCTAGTTAAAATAAATATAAATTTACCTGTAAAATAAACCCTAACCTAAATTACACTAGCACCTAACACTACACTATCATTAAATTAATTCCCTAAATTAACTACAATTTACTACAATTAAATAAAATAAACTTAAGTACGAAACCCCCCCCCCCACACTAATTTACAGAAAAAAAAAAAATTACAAGAATTTTAAGCTAATTACACCTAATCTAATCCCCCTAATAAAATAAAATAAAAAAACAAAAAATAATAAAAATCCCTACCCTATACTAAATTACAAATAGCCCTTAAAAGGGCTTTTTGCAGGGCATTGCCCCAAAGTAATCAGCTCTTTTACCTGTAAAAAAAAATACAATACCCCCCAACATTAAAACCCACCACCCACACACCCAACCCTACTCTAAAACCCACCCAATCCCCCCTTAATAAAACCTAACACTACCCCCTTTAAGATCACCCTACCGTGAGACGTCTTCACCCAGCCGGGCACAAGTGGTCCTCCAGAGGGGCAGAAGTCTTCATCCGTTCCGGGCAGAATAGGACCTCCAGATGGGCAGACGTCTTCATCCAGGCGGCATCTTCTATCTTCATCCTTCCGGAGCGGGTCCATCTTGAAGCGGAGCATCCTTCTAGACCGACGACTACACAATGAATGACGGTTTCTTTAAATGATGTCATCCAAGATGGCGTCCCTTGAATTCCGATTGGCTGATAGAATCATATCAGCCAATCGGAATTAAGGTAGGAAAAATACTATTGGCTGATGCAATCAGCTAATAGGATTGAAGTTCAATCCTATTGGCTGATCCAATCAGCCAATAGGATTGAGCTTGCATTCTATTGGCTGTACCAATCAGCCACTAGAATGCAAGCTCAATCCTATTGACTGATTGGATCAGCCAATAGGATTTTTCCTACCTTAATTACGATTGGCTGATAGAATCCTTGGATGACGTCATTTAAATGAACCGTCATTCGTCGTGTAGTCGTTGGTCTGGTGGATGCTCCGCGTCGGCTGGCTTCAAGATGGACTAATGATAGTGTAGTATTAGGTGTTAGTGTAATTTAGGTTAGGGTTTATTTTACAGGTACTTTTTTATTTATTTTAGCTAGGTAGTTATTAAATAGTTAATAACTATTTAGTAACTATTCTACCTAGTTAAAATAAATACAAAGTTGCCTGTAAAATAAAAGTAAATCCTAAGATAGCTACAAATGTAACTATTAGTTATATTGTAGCTAGCTTAGGGTTTATTTTATAGGTAAGTATTTAGTTTTAAATAGGAATAATTTATTTAATTGTATTAATTTTATTTCGTTTTATTTAAATTATATTTAAGTTGGGGGGGTTAGACTTAGGGTTAAACTTAGGTTTAGGGGTTAATAAATTTAATATAGTAGCGGCAACGTTGGGGGTGGCAGATTAGGGGTTAATAAATGTAGGTAGGTGCCGGCAATGATAGGGACAGCAGATTAGGGGTTAATAAAATGTAACTAGTGTTTGCGATGCGGGAGTGCGGCGGTTTAGGGGTTAATATATTCATTAAAGTGTCGGCGATGTCCGGTCGGCAGATTAGGGGTTAAAAACGTTATTTAAGTGTTCGCGATGTGGGGGGGGGGGCTCGGTTTCGGGGTTAATAGGTAGTTTATGGGTGTGAGTGTACTTTTTAGCACTTTAGTTAATAGTTTAGTTAATAGTTTTATGTTACGGCGTTAGCCCATAAAACTCTTAAAGGGACAGTCTAGTATACATTAAACTTTCATTATTCAGATAGGACTTTTAATTTTAATCAACTTTCCAATTTACTTTTATCATCAAATTAGCTTTTTTTCTCTTGGTATTCTTAGTTTTAGCCTTTGAGGGCTGCCTCTTATCACATGCTTTTTAAATCTCTTTCAACACAAAGAGACAGAAAGTACACGTGGGCCATATAGATAACACTGTGTTCAGGCACAGGGGTTTATTTAAGATTAAGTACAAACCAATGCAAAATTTAAGACAATAGAAAATAAACAGTCACAGTCATGTGATCAGGGGGCTGGAAGAAGGTTCCTAGATACAAGGTAATCACAGAGGTAAAAAGTATATTATTATAACAGTGTTGGTTATGCAAAACTGGGAAATGGGTAATAAAGGGATTATCTATCTTTTAAAACAATAACAATTCTATGGTACACTGTCCCTTTAACTACTGACTTTTAAATGCGGTAGGAGTCTTGACAGGAGAGGGTGTACCGCTCACTTTCTCCAAGACTCATAATACCAGCGTTAGGAAAATCCCATTAAAAAGATAGGATATGCAATTGACGTAAGGGGATTTGCGGTAAGCTGGAGTCGTGGAATAAAAGTGAGCGGTACACCTGTACCTGCCAGACTCATATTACCAGCGGGCGTTAAAAAGCAGCGTTGGGACCTCTCAAAGCTGCTTTTTTTTTTTTTTTTTAAACAAGCTTTATTGAATGAACAAAAAGAGCAGCAAAATAAACATGCTTTGTTAATGTACAGAACAAGTTATCAATTTTACATCCATCGTATTATAATGACAGTTCAGCAGCAATATGTCTTCTGCCTTGCTCCTTATTTAAACATTTTGTTCATTGTTCTTAATTAACAGCTTAAAGTTAAACAACGCAACTCATAAATAATAGCATTGCTATCAGCTATAAATCTGCTTAGATATTAAATCATATCCAGTGTCTATAAAAGAGAAAAAAGAAAGAGAAAAGGAGGATAACAAGGTAAAGAAAGAGGAAGAGAAGGAGAAGAGGAGAAAAAAAAAAAAAAAAAACAACCAGGGAGGGGGAGGGGGGTGTGTGGGTGGGGAGGGATAACATTCTCAGAAGGTGAAGGGGTATCGGAGAAGAGGGGGTGCCCCTCCACGTGGAAAGACCCCGTCCACGCAAATGTAGGAGGAGGGGGGAACCGGAGTGTGGGCTGGTGCACCTCTATGTGCGATCTGTATAAAGGTCGAAGTCCGATAGGATCACTTCAGAATTGCTTCAGCAGTACTCCATGTCCCCACCCTCCTCAACCCCATATAGTGGAGTGCCCATCCAGGAGACGCCTCAGAAAGCAAATAGAATCTATTCTCATTAAATAAGAACGTTATAAGCCCTTACCCTCCCATATCAGCCTCATGTGTTCATGCGTTGCTAATTTTCCTGCTCTAAGGTAGTGGTACCTCTCAAGCAGATTCCCTACTCCATGCTTCCACTCTCCCAGACTTGGCACATTAAATGATTTCCAATATTTTGAGATCAAACGCTTGGCACAGTTCAACATCAGTAGAAAAAGTCTATTTTTTGCCTCCATTACTATTTTAGGAAGGGAATGATATAGCAGGTAGTGTGGGTTCGGAGGAAGAATGATACCGAGGACTCTACTGCTCTCTGAGAACACCTCTCTCCAAAACGCCTGTATTAGTGGGCATGTCCACCATATATGCAAAATTGATCCTTCCTCTCCGCAGCCCCTCCAACATTCCCTGCTTGACTGCGGGTATATTTTGTTTAATCTCTGGGGTGTCAGATACCATCGGCTTATAAAATTGTAATGCATTTCTTGGAGTCTCATAGAAACCGAGGCTCTCTTAGCTTTATTGAAGATCATAAGCCAATCTTTTACGGTGATCTCAGAGCCTAATTCCGCTCGCCATGCATCCGCGTAGGAGGGCAGAGTCTCCCCTCTGTCTGTTAGCAACAACTTATACAAGCGGGAAATCAAATGTCCCGGTGGTTGTGCCATCGTGCAGATAGATTCAAAGGGTGTTTTTTCCCTCGTGAAAGGAGCAGTGCTCCTATGTTTATTAACATAGTGGTGGAACTGCGCTACCCTAAACCACGAGGAGAACAGCCAGTGGTCCCATTTTTTAAGGTTCTCTTGAGTCTGAATCTTCCCCCCATGAAAGGCATTATTTATAGCTGCTTCAGCCAAAGTGTATATGTGTCTAGGGGATTGTGCCCTATATGCCAAGCCATTATCTGGATTCTCAAATACTGGCGTAATTGGGGAGTTTGTGGATGATATGCTTTCGTCTTGTTTGATCAGGGTGTCCCAGACACTGAAGACGTCCTCCAGCAATGGATATTGTCTGATCATTGGGTTCCGGTTTTGTGCAGAGACCCATGCAAGCGATCCTACATTGCCTCTCTGTAAGATTTCACAATCTAGCTCAATCCAGGCTCTATCAGTCCCATTGTGACACCACTGGACTAAACGCTGGGTAATTATTGCCTTAAAATATGTTTTCAGCAGTGGGACCCCGGTCCCTCCCCTGTCTCTGGGCAGATACAATGTTTTTTTCCGAATTCTTGGTCTTACCCCATTCCAAATATATGCTTCAATCTCTGATTGAATCTGATGAATGAAATGCATTGCGGCTAAGAGAGGGACCGTCTGCATCACATACAGCACCCTAGGTAAAATATTCATTTTGACCACGTGGATTCGGCCCATCCACGTAATGGATTTATTTTTCCATTTAGCCATGTCACCTCCCACAGCATCCCTAATTTGTTTGTAATTTGTATCAACGGTGTCTTTAACCGTGGAAGTCAAGGAGATTCCAAGATATTTCAGATGGTGCTTTGCCACTTTAAGTGGGCAACGAGAACATGTCTCCTGAAAATCCTCATCAGGAACAGATATGTTCAAGATTTCAGATTTGGATAGGTTGAGTAGGAAGTCTGAGACTTTCCCATACTCTACCAATTCTGATAGCAGCGCCGTTAGTGAGGTTGATGTATCTGATAACATAACAAGGATATCATCAGCATACATAGCCAATTTGTGCTCCTTTTGACCAACTACCAAGCCTGTGATGTTAGGGTTGCTGCGGATCTTACATGCTAAGGCCTCGACCACCAGGACAAACAACAAGGGGGAAAGGGGGCACCCCTGCCTAGTGCCATTAGTGATCAGAAAAGGCATAGAGTACATGCCGTTAACTCGCACCATATCGCTCGGTTTAGAGTACAAGGAGAAGATCATATGTATTAAGCCCTCTCCAAACCCTAGTTTAGCCATGGTATGGCGCATAAAAAGCCAGTTAACCCGGTCAAAGGCTTTTTCTGCATCCGTGGAAAATAAGGTCAATGGAGCAGAATTATTGTGAGCATAAGATATTAGTTGGATTACTCTGAGGGTATTGTCCCGGGCTTCCCCACTTGTTCAGTAGAAATTAGCTGTGGTAAATGCCTGGAGAGGCGACAAGCTACGACCTTGGCTAGAATCTTCACATCGGAGTTGAGAAGTGAGATCGGCCTATAGCTGCTTGGTAGATTTTCGGGTTTCCCAGGCTTATGTATAACCGAAATATATGCCTCAAGCATTGAGCTTGGCAAGTTCGGCGCTTCAGATAGTCGATTGAACATCTGGAGCAAGCGGGGCGCCAATTTGTCAGAAAAGGTTTTGTAATAGCACATACCAAAGCCATCTGGCCCAGGGCTTTTACCCCCTGGGAGAAGCTTAATGGCTCACTGAATTTCTTTTAGAGTGAATGGGGCATCGAGTCGGTCTGCCTCTGCTTGGGACAGTCTTGGCATCTCTATCCCGTTCAAATAGTCTAAGATTGCTCTCTCCTGATCAGCTTCGGGCTGTCGTCCCAGATGCTCCTGATCCGGAGGGCGTATATTGTAGAGAGCTTCATAGAAGCTTCCAAAGGCATTTGCTATAGATGGACCATCGCAGTGCCTATTGCTGTCCCGATCAGTGCCTATTGCTGTCCCGATCTACAACATCGTACACATATGTCTTCAGCCTCTGGCGAGCTATTGCCCTGTAAGAAGTTTCCCTGCCTTATTGCTCTGTTCAAAATAGTATTGCCTAAGACGAAGAGCTTTTTTTTGGTGCTTGGACTGTATGTAGCTCAGTAGATCAGACCTTGCGCGAGCTAAGTCTGTTTGTTTCTCCATATTAGCAGGTTGCACTTTATGTGCAGCTTCAGCTTGCGCCACCTTTGCAAGGAGAGTGTTATATTTTGCTCTTTGTTCCCGAAGCAAAGCCGATGTATGTCTAATAAAGACACCTCTCAGGACGCATTTATGAGCCTCTCATACTGTGGTGTCAGCTAAAGCGTCACCTGTGTTTAAGCGGAAATATTCCTCAATTGTACTATCCAATTTCTGTCTCAATACCTGATTATCTAATAAGGACTCATCTAGCCGCCTGACATAAGGAGTGACGGGTATCTCAGGCCATTCAATGGTGCATCTCACTGGAGCGTGGTCTGACCAAGTGATTTGACCTATATGGCTGCTGGTCGTGATAGACACTCAACGCTGCTTTTAAAGGCTAACGCAAGACTCGTAATCTAGGTGTATACATTTTGAAGTCACTATATGCTAAACTTTAATACACTTTCATACATTTCTTGTATGCACACAGATACATTAGCACAGACAGACACACACACTGTCACTCACATATACTGACGCACAATGAAACAAACAAGCTGAAATAAAAATAGAAGGGAATATGTATTAGGGCAGCAGGAAATATTGGGAGGTTGACTTGGAGCTAAGTTTTGACAATATTTGAATGATTTAACTGCATAATATATTTAACCACTCCTTAGACTACATAATTCTGTGTGTGCATGCTCATTTAACCATTACTTAGACTACACAATTCTCTGTGCGCATGTTAATTTAACCACTCCTTAGACTACACAATTCTGTGTGTGCATGCTCATTTAACTACTACTTAGACTACACAATTATCTGTACGCATGCTCATTTAACCACTCCTTAGACTACACAATTCTGTGTGCATGCTCATTTACACCCTCCTTAGACTACTCAATTGTGTGTGTGCATGCTCATTTAACTATTCCTTAGACTACACAATTCTGTGTGTGCATTCTCATTTAACCACTACTTAGACTACACAATTCTGTGTGTGTGCATGCTCATTTAACACTCCTTAGACTACACTGTTCTGTGTGTGTGCATGCTCATTTAACTAATCCTTAGACGACACAATTCTGTGTGTGCATGCTTTTTTAACCACTATACAATTGTGTGTGTGTATGCTCATTTAACCACTATTTAGACTACACAATTGTGTGTGGGCATGCCCATTTAACCACTACTTAGACTACACAACTCTGTGTGTGTGCATGCTCATTTAACTACTTCTTAGACTACCCAATTGTGTGTGTGCATGCCGATTTAACCACTATTTAGACTACACAATTGTGTGTGTGCATGCTCATTTAACCACTACTTAGACTACACAATTCTGTGTGTGCATGCTCATTTAACCACTACTTGGACTACACAATTCTGTGTGTGCATGCTCATTTAACCACTTCGACTACACAATTCTGTGTGTGCATGCTCATTTAACCACTCGTTAGACTACACAATTTTGTATGTGAGCATGCCCATTTAACTACTCTTTAGACGACACAATTCTGTGTGTGTGCATGCTCATTTAACCACTTCTTAGACTACCCAATTATGTGTGTGCATGCTCATTTAACCACTATTTAGACTACACAATTGTGTGTGTGTGCATGCTCATTTAACCACTACTTAGACTACACAATTCTGTGTGTGCATGCTCATTTAACCACTACTTAGACTACACAATTCTGTGTGTGCATGCTCATTTAACCACTTAGACTACACAATTCTGTGTGTGCATGCTCATTTAACCACTCGTTAGACTACACAATTGTGTATGTGAGAATGCCCATTTAACTACTCTTTAAACGAAACAATTCTCTGTGCGCATGTTAATTTAACCACTCAGACTACACATTTCTGTGTGTGCATGCTCATTTTACCACTGCTTAGACTACACAATTCTGTGTGTGCATGCTCATTTAACCACTCCTTAGACTACACAATTCTGTGTGTGCATGCTAATTTAACCACTACTTAGACTACACAATTCTCTGTGCGCATGCTCATTTAACCACTCCTTAGACTACACAATTCTGTGTGCATGCTCATTTACACCATCCTTAGACTACTCAATTGTGTGTGTGCATGCTCATTTAACCACTCATTAGACTACACAATTTTGTATGTGAGCATGCCCATTTAACTACTCTTTAAACGACACAATTCTATGTGTGTGCATGCTCATTTAACCACTACTTAGACTACACAATTCTCTGTGCGCATGCTCATTTAACCACTCCTTAGACTACACAATTCTGTGTGTGCATGCTCATTTAACCACTACTTAGACTACACAATTCTGTGTGTGCATGCTCATTTAACCACTCATTAGACTACACAATTTTGTATGTGAGCATGCCCATTTAACTACTCTTTAGACAACACAATTCTGTGTGTGTGCATGCTCATTTAACCACTTCTTAGACTACCCAATTGTGTGTGTGCATGCTCATTTAACCACTCTTTAAACTACACAATTGTGTGTGTGCATGCTCATTTAACCACTACTTAGACTACACAATTCTGTGTGTGCATGCTCATTTAACCACTACTTAGACTACACAATTCTGTGTGTGCATGCTCATTTAACCACTCGTTAGACTACACAATTGTGTATGTGAGCATGCCCATTTAACTACTCTTTAAACGAACCAATTCTGTGTGTGCATGCTTATTTAACCACTCCTTAGACTACACAATTGTGTGTGTGCATGCTCATTTAACCACTACTTAGACTACACAACTGTGTGTGTGCATGCTCATTTAACCACTACTTAGACTACACAACTCTGTGTGTGTGCATGCTCATTCAACCACTTCTTAGACTACCCATTTTGTGTGTGTGCATGCTCATTAAACTATTCCTTAGACTACCCAATTGTATGTGTGCATGCTCATTTAACCACTACTTAGACTACACAATTGTATGTGGATGCTCATTTAACTACTCCTTAGACTACACAACTCTGTGTGTCTGCATGCTCATTTAACAACTCCTTAGACTACCCAATTGTGTGTGTGCATGCTCATTTACCAATAGTTAGACTACACAATTGTGTTTGTGCATGCTCATTTAACCATTTCTTAGAGTCAGTAATGATATATAAACCTATAATACAGTACTGAGGTATATTGCAGTATCCTTTTAAATATATAGTACAGTACGGAGGTATATTGCAGTTACGGTATAAACCTATAGTACAGTACTGAGGTATACTGGAGTAGTGATGTTGCAAACTGTTCGCTGGAGCTTGTTCGCGTTCGCCGCGGCGGGCGAACATATGCGATGTTCGATCCGCCCCCTATTCGTCATCATTGAGGAAACTTTGACCCTGTATCTCACAGCCTGCAGACACATTTGAGCCAATCAGCAGCAGACACTCCCTCACAGACCCTCCCAGCTCCTGGGCAGCAGCTATTTTAGATTCATTACGATCCTGCATTCTTAGTGAGAGGAGGTTTAGTGCTGCTGCTGCTGATTGTATAGGGAAATAGATAGCTAGGCTAGTGTATTTAGTGTCCACTACAGTCCTGAAGGACTCATATGTCAGTATATTTATGAAAATCTTAGTAGTGCTATCCAAATAATATATCAGCTTATGGCAGGGTTATGACACAATACAAACAATAATTTTCCTTAAAAATAGAAACCCATAATCAACATGCATCTACTAGAAAGAATAAAATTAATATAAATACCTGAACTCTTTTATTTAGTTAATATCCATGAACATTTTTGAAATATATTTGCAATAAAAGGAATATGAAATATTATTATATGCGCTTGAAAACTATTTAAATATGCTATGCAAAGTTCATACACGCTTATCTTTAAAACCAACCTTATTTATAAATAGCCTTTAACATCCAAGCAATACAATTCTAAACTGTGCTCTTAAACAATAGGATAATATATATATTCTGCTATTTAACTGCAATTTATCCTAATACAATATTGACTTAAAACACCAGAACTTTCATAGATAAATCACTTACGGCTAGATTTAGAGTTTTGTCGGTAACGACCCGCGTAGCTAACGCTGGCTTTTTTCTGGCCGCACCTTTAAAATAACTCTGGTATTGAGAGTCCACAGAATGGCTGCGTTAGGCTCCAAAAAAGGAGCGTAGAGCATATTTAACGCAACTTCAACTCTGGATACCAGAGTTGCTTACGGACGCGGCCAGCCTCAAAAACGTGCTCGTGCACGATTCCCCCATAGGAAACAATGGGGCTGTTTGAGCTGAAAAAAAACCTAACACCTGCAAAAAAGCCGCGTTCAGCTCCTAACGCAGCCCCATTGTTGTCTATGGGGAAACACTTCCTATGTCTGCACCTAACACTCTAACATGTACCCCGAGTCTAAACACCCCTAACCTGCTATCGCTGACCCCTGCATATTATTATTAACCCCTAATCTGCCGCTCCGTAAACCGCCGCTACTTACATTATCCCTATGTACCCCTAATCTGCTGCCCCTAACACCGCCGACCCCTATATTATATTTATTAACCCCTAATCTGCCCCCCACAACGTCGCCTCCACCTGCCTACACTTATTAACCCCTAATCTGCCGACCGGACCGCACCGCTATTATTATAAAGTTATTAACCCCTAATCCGCCTCACTAACCCTATAATAAATAGTATTAACCCCTAATCTGCCCTCCCTAACATCGTCGACACCTAACTTCAATTATTAACCCCTAATCTGCCGACTGGAGCTCACCGCTATTCTAATAAATGTATTAACGCCTAAAGCTAAGTCTAACCCTAACACTAACACCCCCCTAAATTAAATATAATTTTAATCTAACGAAATTAATTAACTCTTCTTAAATAAATTATTCCTATTTAAAGCTAAATACTTACCTGTAAAATAAATCCTAATATAGCTACAATATAAATTATAATTATATTATAGCTATTTTAGGATTAATATTTATTTTACAGGTAACTTTGTATTTATTTTAACCAGGTACAATAGCTATTAAATAGTTAAGAACTATTTAATAGCTAAAATAGTTAAAATAATTACAAATTTACCTGTAAAATAAATCCTAACCTAAGTTACAATTAAACCTAACACTACACTATCAATAAATTAATTAAATAGAATACCTATAATTATCTACAATTAAACCTAACACTACACTATCAATAAATAAATTAAATACAATTCCTACAAATAAATATAATGAAATAAACTAACTAAAGTACAAAAAATAAAAAAGAACTAAGTTACAAAAAATAAAAAAATATTTACAAACATTAGAAATACATTACAACAATTTTAAACTAATTACACCTACTCTAAGCCCCCTAATAAAATAACAAAGCCCCCCAAAATAAAAAAGTGCCCTACCCTATTCTAAATTACTAAAGTTCAAAGCTCTTTTACCTTACCAGCCCTGAACAGGGCCCTTTGCGGGGCATGCCCCAAGAAGTTCAGCTCTTTTGCCTGTAAAAAAAACATACAATACCCCCCCCCCAACATTACAACCCACCACCCACATACCCCTAATCTAACCCAAACCCCCCTTAAATAAACCTAACACTAAGCCCCTGAAGATCTTCCTACCTTGAGTCGTCTTCACCCAGCCGAGCCAAATTCTTCATCCAAGCGGAGCAAGAAGAGGTCCTCCATCCGGTAGAAGTCTTCATCCAAGCGGAATCTTCTATCGTCATCCATCCGGAGCGGAGCGGCAGCATCCTGAAGACCTCCGACGCGGAACATCCATCCTGGCCGACGACTGAACGACGAATGACGGTTCCTTTAAATGACGTCATCCAAGATGACGTCCCTCGAATTCCGATTGGCTGATAGGATTCTATCAGCCAATCGGAATTAAGGTAGGAATATTCTGATTGGCTGATGGAATCTGGATGACGTCATTTAAAGGATTGGATGTTCCGCATCGGAGGTCTTCAGGATGCTGCCGCTCCGCTCCGGATAGATGACGATAGAAGATTCCGCTTGGATGAAGACTTCAATCAGATGGAAGACCTCTTCTGCCCTGCTTGGATGAAGACTTCTACCGGATGGAGGACCTCTTCTTGCTCCGCTTGGATGAAGAATTTGGTTCTGCTGGGTGAAGACGACTCAAGGTAGGGAGATCTTCAGGGGCTTAGAGTTAGGTTTATTTAAGGGGGGTTTGGGTTAGATTAGGGTTATGTGGGTGGTGGGTTGTAATGTTGGGGGGGTATTGTATGTTTTTTTTTACAGCCAAAAGAGCTGAACTTCTTGGGTCATGCCCGCAAAGGGCCCTGTTCAGGGCTGGTAAGGTAAAAGAGCTTTGAACTTTAGTAATTTTGAATAGGGTAGGGCATTTTTTTATTTTGGGGGGCTTTGTTATTTTATTAGGGGGCTTAAAGTAGGTGTAATTAGTTTAAAATTGTTGTAATATATTTCTAATGTTTGTAAATATTTTTTTATTTTTTGTAACTTAGTTCTTTTTTATTTTTTGTACTTTAGTTAGTTTATTTCATTGTATTTATTTGTAGGAATTGTATTTAATTTATTTATTGATAGTGTAGTGTTAGGTTTAATTGTAGATAATTATAGGTATTTTATTTAATTAATTTATTGATAGTGTAGTGTTAGGTTTAATTGTAACTTAGGTTAGGATTTATTTTACAGGTAAATTTGTAATTATTTTAACTATTTTAGCTATTAAATAGTTCTTAACTATTTAATAGCTATTGTACCTGGTTAAAATAAATACAAAGTTACCTGTAAAATAAATATTAATCCTAAAATAGCTATAATATAAATATAATTTATATTGTAGCTATATTAGGATTTATTTTACAGGTAAGTATTTAGCTTTAAATAGGAATAATTTATTTAAGAAGAGTTAATTAATTTCGTTAGATTAAAATTATATTTAATTTAGGGGGGTGTTAGTGTTAGGGTTAGACTTAGCTTTAGGGGTTAATACATTTATTAGAATAGCGGTGAGCTCCAGTCAGCAGATTAGGGGTTAATAATTGAAGTTAGGTGTCGGCGATGTTAGGGAGGGCAGATTAGGGGTTAATACTATTTATTATAGGGTTAGTGAGGTGGATTATGGGTTAATAACTTTATTATAGTAGCGGTGCGGTCCGCACGGCAGATTAGGGGTTAATAAGTGTAGGCAGGTGGAGGCGACGTTGAGGGGGGCAGATTAGGGGTTAATAAATATAATATAGGGGTCGGCGGTGTTAGGGGCAGCAGATTAGGGGTACATACAGGGAGTGCAGAATTATTAGGCAAGTTGTATTTTTGAGGATTAATTTTATTATTGAACAACAACCATGTTCTCAATGAACCCAAAAAACTCATTAATATCAAAGCTGAATAGTTTTGGAAGTAGTTTTTAGTTTGTTTTTAGTTATAGCTATTTTAGGGGGATATCTGTGTGTGCAGGTGACTATTACTGTGCATAATTATTAGGCAACTTAACAAAAAACAAATATATACCCATTTCAATTATTTATTTTTACCAGTGAAACCAATATAACATCTCAACATTCACAAATATACATTTCTGATATTCAAAAACAAAACAAAAAAAAATCAGTGACCAATATAGCCACCTTTCTTTGCAAGGACACTCAAAAGCCTGCCATCCATGGATTCTGTCAGTGTTTTGATCTGTTCACCATCAACATTGCGTGCAGCAGCAACCACAGCCTCCCAGACACTGTTCAGAGAGGTGTACTGTTTTCCCTCCTTGTAAATCTCACATTTGATGATGGACCACAGGTGTTACGGTTACCCTTAGTCTCGCTGAGAGATGGACCGCTTAGTAGCCTGGATCCCTATTGCTAAAGAGGGGAGAAGCTGCTTTCCATAGTATTCTATATGAGTCTCGCAAATATAGAATAATCTCCCTTAGCTGCAGTACTGCTAGGATACCCTTCTGCCCACAAAAACGAGTCAACGCTGCGATTGAGGGTCAAACAAGAACTCAGGACTGGGATGCCCAGCCTGCTTTTTATTAAGGTTACATGCACACAGGGCACTCCCAGGGGGAGAGGGGGGGAAGCACAAAATCCCCCATCACACAGTTAGATAGAGAGCACTGTCCTTTGACAGGCCACAATAGGATTACAGTACTTAAGATAACAAGTTTACAAGTTCATCTTATCAATTAGCAGTCTGGCTCCAGAGGTGATTAGACAATAGTTTCTTAGGCGCTGGCTTGCTGGTTCAGGCATTGCTGCTGGGAAATAAGCTCTTCACAACAAAATAACTAATGCTTCTGTAACAGTGCTCCCTTTCTGTGGAACACTCTGGCAGACACGGTCTGACCCCTTTTCGGGGCAGACTAAGGCTGTCCAGACCGCTGATTATGCGGGGCTGAGGTCGGTTTGTCTGGACAACCCGTCGGCGTTGCCATTCTGTTTCCCAGGTCTGTAAGTAATGGTGAAATTGAAGGGTTGCAACGATAAGCTCCAACGTAATAGCCTGCCGTTATCTCCAGAGACCCGGTTCAGCCACACCAACGGGTTATGGTCGGTGACCAGAGTGAACTCCTGACCATATAAATAGGGAGTCAATTTCTTTAATGCCCACACCAAAGCCAAACACTCCTTTTCGACCGCTGCATAGCTGACTTCGCGGGGCAGGAGCTTCCGGCTGATGTAGGCAACTGGATGCTCCCCTCCATCTTCGCCTACTTGGCTGAGGACGGCTCCCAGCCCGAACATGGAAGCATCTGTATGGACGATAAAACGTTTGTTAAGGGCTGGGGCCGCCAAGACAGGAGCGTTAATTAGAGCATTTTTGAGAGCCTGGAAAGCCGTTTCACAGTGGGGAGACCACAGGACCTGTCGAGGTAAGTTCTTCTTGGTCAAGTCAGTCAGGGGTTTGGCAAGTGTGCTGTAGTCTGGTACGAACCGTCTATAGTACCCTGCCGTGCCCAGGAAGGCTAGGACCTGAATCTTAGTGATGGGGGTGGGCCAATTGGCGACAGCTTCTATTTTGGCCGGCTCTGGTCGCTGCTTTCCACACCCCACCCGGTGACCCAGGTACTGTACCTCGGCCATCCCAAAGTGGCATTTTTCTGGCTTCAGAGTCAGGCCAGCAGCCCAGATCTGATCCAGAACCATTCCCACATGAGCTAAGTGGTCCTCCCAGGACTCACTGTGGATCGCTATGTCGTCCAGGTAGGCGCAAGCAAAACTCTGGAAGCCATCCAGGAGCCTATCCACCAAGCGCTGGAATGTAGCTGGGGCATTCTTCATCCCAAACGGCATTACCCTAAACTGATATAAGCCGAATGGGGTGACGAATGCCGACTTGGGGATAGCCTCCGGGGCCAGGGGAATCTGCCAGTAACCTTTGCAGAGGTCAATAGTGGTCAGGTAATTTCCCCTGGCTATACGATCGAGTAGCTCGTCTACCCTGGGCATAGGGTAAGCGTCCGTCACGGTATTTTCATTGAGCCTCCGATAGTCTACGCAGAACCGGGTGGTCCCATCTTTCTTGGGCACCAAGACAACTGGGGAGGCCCAGGGACTATCGGAGGGCTCAATTACCCTGAGCTGGAGCATCTCATCGATCTCCTTCTTCATTCCTGTCCTAACTGCTTCGGGGATTCGGTACGGAGCCTGGCGCAAGGGAGCTTGTCCCGGAGTATCTACCTGGTGGGTGGTTAAAGTAGTGTACCCTGGCTTCGGGGAGAAGGTGAGGTGTTTAGACTGGAGGAGTTGGTTGAGCTGCTCCCTTTCAGTGGGGCTAAGTCGGTCCCCTATCTGAACCTGCGCCACTATACCTGTGGGGATGCTCTTTTCTAATAGGTCTGGAATGGGTAAACTGTCGGGGTCTTCCTGAGGGGAACAACATACGGCCGTCACGTTCTCTGGCCGCTCAAAATATTCCTTGAGCATGTTTACATGGAATGTCTTTCTAAGATTGTTGTCGTGGCAGCTAGCTATCACATAAGTGGTGTCTCCCCTTTTCTCTATGATCTGGTAGGGACCCTGCCAGGACGCCTGCAATTTGTCTGTCTTCACCGGCTTAAGTACTAACACCTTTTGTCCTATGGTGAAGATTCTCTTTCGGGCCCCCCGATCGTACCATACTTTCTGTCTTCTCTGGGCCAACTGGAGATTAGCCCGCATGGATTTGGCTAATTGCTCCATTCGGTCCCTGAGTTCCAGCACGTATGGCACAATGGGGACACCGTCAGCCTCCATCTCTCCCTCCCAGTGCTCCCGGATCAGGTTTAGGGGTCCCCGTACCTTTCTTCCGTAGAGCAACTCGAAGGGAGAGAACCCTGTCGTTTCCTGGGGCACCTCCCGATAAGCAAATAGGAGGTGCGGCAGGAAGCGTTCCCAGTCTCGGTATTCCTGAGTGAACGTCTTGAGCACTTGCTTGAGGGTCCCATTGAACCTCTCACACAGCCCGTTCGTCTGGGGGTGGTATGGGGAGCTCAGGAGGGACTTAATTTTGCAAACCTGCCAGAGTTGTTGGGTCAATTCAGCCGTAAATTGGGTGCCTCGGTCGGATAGGATTTCTTTTGGAAATCCTACCCGGGAGAGCACCTGTACTAGTGCATTCGCTACCGTATCCGCTTGTATGTTGGATAGGGCGACAGCCTCTGGGTACCTGGTAGCGTAGTCCACTACGGTAAGAATGTATCGCTTACCGGAGGGACTAGGGGTAGCCAGTGGTCCCACTAGGTCAATAGCAACCCGGCTGAAGGGTTCCTCTACAATGAGCATATTTACTAGCTGGGCTTTAGGGTGATCGCCTCGCCTTCCTACTCGTTGACACACATCGCAGGTGTTACAGTAAGTTCTAACGTCAGCGTGCACCCCTGGCCAAAAGAACGTGTGAGTAATGCGGTGTAGGGTATGGGTAACGGCTAGGTGGCCTGCTAAGGGGATGTCGTGGCCTATTTTGAGGATTTCTTGACGGTATTTGTGGGGCACTACCAGCTGTCGCCTACGCTGTCCCCTTTTCTCTGTCCAGCGGTATAGTTTCCCTTTTTCCCATAAGAATGTTTCGTTATCTGCCCCGCCCCCTCCGGTCTCTGCTCGTTCCCGGTACTTTTGTAAGGTCGGGTCAGTCTTAGACTCTGCCTCGAAAGCATCTGGGGTGTCCCAGGGTATGGGGCCTAACCTGTCAGGCAAGGTCGGGGTAGGTCTTACCTGTGTCTCCCGCACTGGTGAGAGCTCTCGCTCCGTCCGGGCTTGGGCCCGTGTAGTCACTGGGTCCGCCTCGTTGTTGCATACTGGAGCATAGGCAGAAGTCATGGGGCCCAAATCGTTGCCCAGTAGTACTTCGGCAGGTAAATTATCCATTAGGCCCACGTTCACAGCCCCCTTTCCCGCTCCCCAATCAAGATGCACTTTAGCTGTTGGAATTTTGTACACATCCCCCCCCGCCACTCTAACGGCCACAGTCTGTCCGGATCGCTTGTGCTCTGGCACCAAATGACTCTGTACCAGCGTGATAGTAGCCCCTGTGTCTCGCAATCCCTCGGTAGATCGCCCCTCGAGCCATACCCTCTGCCGATGGTGCTGGCGGTTATCTGAGGCAGCATATACAGGGTCTGCCTCGTGAAGCGGCCCCACATATCCCTCCATAGGGGCCTCTTGGTTAACACAGAGGGCCCGGGCCGGACGATAGGACCCAGAGGGGTAATTGTAATTCCTGGGTGTCTGGTGCGTATTAAGGGGGCAGCTAGCCATGAAATGCCCTGGTTGCTTGCATCGGTGGCAAGTCGGTCTGGGACGCTCAGAGCTGTTATTGGGTGGTCCTGAGTGTCGGACGGGCCTTGTGGGCACCGGGGCTCGGAATTCAGTACGAGGGGGTGCACGGTAAACCTCTCTGGGTTCGACCCGTGCTGGAGCTCGGTAGTTCATGGGTTCGTGAAGACGGGAGTCATAATGTTCATCGGCCAATTTGGCTGCTTCTTCTAAGGTAGAAGGCCGCCTGTCTTGCAGCCATTCCTTCCCTTGCTGTTCCATGCCATTATAAAAATGTTCTAAGAGAAACAATTGTAAAATTTCCTCCCCAGTCACCGCTTTACTTCCGCTCAGCCAGTGATTTGCCGCTCTCCGCATTCGGTGCGCCCATTCCATATGGGTATCGTTAGGCTTCTTTTCCGTGCCCCGAAACTGTCGGCGATACGTGTCCGGAGTTACAGCGTACCGTCGCAACAGTGTCTCCTTAACTAGCTCATACTGTGTCACTTCCTCAGCACCCAGAGTACGAAAGGCTTCCAGGGCTCGCCCGGATAGTTTCCCAGACAATATCGTGGGCCACTCTCTGTTGGGAATCTGGTGCAGGGCACATTGCCTTTCGAAGTCCGCCAAATATTCATCAATCCCTGTCTCGCTCTCTAGGAAGGGTCGAAATGCCGCATAGGGTATCTTGGGCCTCCCAGCATTTTCGACAGGGATGATTACCTGCGGGGCTTCAGCATTGCGGTGTGCATTCGCTAGGTTGAGTTCGTGGGCTCGAGTCTCTCGTATATCCTCGTCCGCCTCTGCCATCAACTGCTGTACCAATTCCATGGAGGGGTTCGGCCCGTATAATGAGAGCCTTTCCCGAACAATCCTGGTTTTTTCGTCACTAATCGTGGTCGGTGTTTCCGCCATTGTGAAGCTCTGATCCAGTTCGGTCAATTCTGTGATCAGCTCTCTCCTCGGCCGGTTGCTGGCGTACCCCCCTCTGCTTTCAAGTAAATCCTTTTGGGTTGTACGCTTCAATTTTTCGTAAGCGCTCTCCATCCGTTCTGTACCTCTCCTAGGAAATCCAGGAAAATCCCGCCGCTGCCGCCAAATGTTACGGTTACCCTTAGTCTCGCTGAGAGATGGACCGCTTAGTAGCCTGGATCCCTATTGCTAAAGAGGGGAGAAGCTGCTTTCCATAGTATTCTATATGAGTCTCGCAAATATAGAATAATCTCCCTTAGCTGCAGTACCGCTAGGATACCCTTCTGCCCACAAAAACGAGTCAACGCTGCGATTGAGGGTCAAACAAGAACTCAGGACTGGGATGCCCAGCCTGCTTTTTATTAAGGTTACATGCACACAGGGCACTCCCAGGGGGAGAGGGGGGGAAGCACAAAATCCCCCATCACCCATTTAGATAGAGAGCACTGTCCTTTGACAGGCCACAATAGGATTAGAGTACTTAAGATAACAAGTTTACAAGTTCATCTTATCAATTAGCAGTCTGGCTCCAGAGGTGATTAGACAATAGTTTCTAAAAGCTGAAAAAAAAGAGTTAACTCTTTATGAAATGATACTTGTTACGGTTTTCTTGGAGCCCTTCTTAGGCGCTGGCTTGCTGGTTCAGGCATTGCTGCTGGGAAATAAGCTCTTCACAACAAAATAACTAATGCTTCTGTAACAACAGGTTCTCAATGGGGTTCAGATCAGGTGAACAAGGAGGCCATGTCATTAGATTTTCTTCTTTTATACCCTTTCTTGCCAGCCACGCTGTGGAGTACTTGGACGCGTGTGATGGAGCATTGTCCTGCATGAAAATCATGTTTTTCTTGAAGGATGCAGACTTCTTCCTGTACCACTGCTTGAAGAAGGTGTCTTCCAGAAACTGGCAGTAGGACTGGGAGTTGAGCTTGACTCCATCCTCAACCCGAAAAGGCCCCACAAGCTCATCTTTGATGATACCAGCCCAAACCAGTACTCCACCTCCACCTTGCTGGCGTCTGAGTCGGACTGGAGCTCTCTGCCCTTTACCAATCCAGCCACGGGCCCATCCATCTGGCCCATCAAGACTCACTCTCATTTCATCAGTCCATAAAACCTTAGAAAAATCAGTCTTGAGATATTTCTTGGCCCAGTCTTGACGTTTCAGCTTGTGTGTCTTGTTCAGTGGTGGTCGTCTTTCAGCCTTTCTTACCTTGGCCATGTCTCTGAGTATTGCACACCTTGTGCTTTTGGGCACTCCAGTGATGTTGCATCTCTGAAATATGGCCAAACTGGTGGCAAGTGGCATCTTGGCAGCTGCACGCTTGACTTTTCTCAGTTCATGGGCAGTTATTTTGCGCCTTGGTTTTTCCACACGCTTCTTGCGACCCTGTTGACTATTTTGAATGAAACGCTTGATTGTTCGATGATCACGCTTCAGAAGCTTTGCAATTTTAAGAGTGCTGCATCCCTCTGCAAGATATCTCACTATTTTTTACTTTTCTGAGCCTGTCAAGTCCTTCTTTTGACCCATTTTGCCAAAGGAAAGGAAGTTGCCTAATAATTATGCACACCTGATATAGGGTGTTGATGTCATTAGACCACACCCCTTCTCATTACAGAGATGTACATCACCTAATATGCTTAATTGGTAGTAGGCTTTCGAGCCTATACAGCTTGGAGTAAGACAACATGCATAAAAAGGATGATGTGGTCAAAATACTCATTTGCCTAATAATTCTGCACTCCCTGTAGCTATAATATAGGTGGCGGCTCTTTGTGGTCAGAAGATTAGGGGTTAATTATTGTAGGTAGCTGGCTGCGACGTTGTGGGGAGCAGGTTAGGGGTTAATAAATATAATATAGGGGTCGGCGGTGTTAGGGGCAGCAGATTAAGGGTACATAAGTATAACGTAGGTGGCGGTCTGCAGATTAGGGGTTAAAAAAATTTAATCAAGTGTCTGCGATGTGGGGGGCCTCAGTTTAGGGGTACATAGGTAGTTTATGGGTGTTAGTGTACTTTAGAGCACAGTAGTTAAGAGCTTTATAAACCGGCGTTAGCCCAGAAAGCTCTTAACTACTGACTTTTTTCTGCGGCTGGAGTTTTGTCGTTAGAATTCTAACGCTCACTTCAGCCATGACTCTAAATACTGGCGTTAGAAAGATCCCATTGAAAAGATAGGATACGCAATTGACGTAAGGGGATCTGCGGTATGGAAAAGTCGAGGCTGAAAAGTGAGCGTTAGACCCTTTTTTGAATGACTCCAAATACCGTCGGTAGCCTAAAACCAGCGTTAGGAGCCTCTAACGCTGGTTTTCACGGCTACCGCCAAACTCCAAATCTAGGCCTTAGTCTACCAGATACAAATTTAAACAATACCTAGGCTTATAAAAATATTAACTTGAAAAACACACTGCTTCTTTAAATCTTTTAACTGTACTTTAAACTGCAGTGACTTAGAATTTAACTAATAGTCTTGCCAATAACCTTGAATACGTTACCAGGGTAAAGAGCAATTGATATCCAATGTTCCTTAATAGGAATTGTTTCACCTCAGAAATCCAAAAAGTATAATTTGCAGTCAATGAGAAAGTGGTAGTTCAGGTTTGCCAAAGTAAAATGGTCTTTTTCACGCCCAGCAGGAACCAGTTTTCAAGTCTAGCTCAGCAGAAATCCCCTCTCTTTATGTTTGCAATCACTTTATATGGGTTCTCCTCACTGGTGAATTGGAAACGCCCCAAAATGGAAGCCTTGTTTCGGATTGGCCCTCGTGCTGGTCCCTGGTCCGCCCTTAGAGTTGAAACATGTTTACCATGGCCACGTATCTTTTGCACAGTTAAATTCTCTTAACTGTCCTACCAGTATTGGCTCTTAGGTGGCAGCAGGTATCCAGACAAAACAATTCAGCATGACAATACATACAAATTCCTTTAACCAACATTTTTAGACAGTGAAATATTTCTTTAAACTATGTAATAACTGCCATAATTTCTTATATTAATCTCTCCCAATATTAATTATAGGTGAAGCAGCATCAGATCAATTTCCTGATCGTTTTGATATGAAACGTCATGTTTTATATTATTAACATTTTATTATATTAAGGCAATTTAATACTGCTAATTATTAGCTTAAAATGCATTATAATTTTATCAGTATCCTGGCATTTCTATAGAAATAACAGCCTATTTTTATATTTCCAGATTGGTAGTAAAAGTTTAAAACTCCTGATATACTGCATTCATCCAGATATAGCATGTTATATTTCTGTGTGTTTCCTCCTGAATACATGAATCCTGTCTATGTAGATCTGAAATAAAAACAAGTGTCATTAATTATTTCTTTTCAGGTCCACAAATATTTATTTATATTCTTAAAAACACAGAGGTTAAGATATTCATGCTTTCAAAATATACATACACACACACATATATATATATATATATATATATATATATATATATATATATATATATATATATATATATATATATATATATATACATATATATATATATATATATATATATCATATCCATTAAAATATATACAGTTGTTTTGAAATCATAATGTAAGCCATGTGCCTTCACTGTATGCTGTCCTCCCCTAGACACAATGTCTCTTATTCACCACATCTTGTATATTCCAGGGTTAGTAACCACACAGCATGAGCCACTCAAACAAATCTGTGCTAATTATCAGTTCCTTTTGAAGAATGTTTGTATCTTTCACATCTCTTCAGACGGATCGGCATCTCCATTGGAGGAAGCCCATATATGGGCATGTATCCTCTTCTAGGTATCAGAATGCTGTCATTTAACATTGGTTCCCAGGAAATCATACAGATGGTTTCTGAAACTGTGGCTACATTTTAATTAAAACAAATGTTCTATTGTTCTCACTTTAGCTAGGAATTTCTCTTTTAAAGTAATTTTTATTAGTTTCCTGTATAATTGAAGAAGTGGGGGAGAATCAAACCTGTCTGAAACCAGTTTGTCTGACAAAAATGAGTCTTTTCTGCTTACCAGTTCAGATCTGAATAAATATAATTGTATTGCATAGCCTTAAAATATATGATTAAAATATATATATTTATTTACCCCACATATACCTTGACATAAATCCCCCTTCCAACTTCAAATAGATGTAGGACACATGTATTTGAATTGGCTTAAAGTCAGTGGTAATTGATGAGGATCAACCGTATACCTCATAGACAGTCTCTTATGTAGGAAGTTTGTTATTTTGAGCCTTCATGTTTATCAGTTAGGCATCTTTAAACTACAGTATGTCTTTAGTTCATTTGGGGATATGACACTTCATTCTCCCTCTATGACTTGTAGTTGGGATCTGGGATGACATGCCCGCAATTGATTGATATGGACCCATTTATCTGTGAAACTTTCATTTTTGGGGATCCTTATTTTATAGGCCACTGGGGATATTTTGTCAGTAATGATGAAAGGACCTTTCCATGAGGGAAGAAATTTCTTCTTCCTAACCTGATCTCTTCCAAAGTTATAAAGATAAACTTTATCATTTATTTCATATTCCTTTTTGGACGTTTTGAGATCATAATAGGTTTTGGTGGCAGTTGCGGCTCTTTCTAAATTCCTTTGAGCAAATGCAAAGGCATATTGCAGGTGCTTTCTTAGGTTTTCCACATATTGATGTGTATTGGCAGCGTTTATCAAGTTTTGGTCTGATGTACGGTACAGTAGATGCTGAGGTAGAACCATTCTTCTACCAGTCATCAGTTCAAAAGGTGACATTTTGGTAGCACTACTTGGAGTTGCTCTTAATGCCATTAAGACTAGAGGTAGTTTTACATCCCAGTCTTTACCTGTTTCACTCACAAGCATTTTGAGGATTTTAACAATGGACTGGTTGTAACGCTCTCTACCACCACTTGAGGCAGCTCTATAAGCAATATGGAGCTTTCTTTTAACCCCTAGTATCTTCCACATTTTGGTCATCACTTCGCTAGTGAAGTGGGTCCCCCGATCTGACTCGATTCTTTGGGGCAAACCAAATCTGGAAAATAAATGGTTGATGAGCAACGCTGCACATGTTTCCGCACTATTGTTAGGTGCACTAATGCACTCTACCCATTTAGTGAACAGGCATGTCACGGTTAACATGTATTTGTTACCTCTTGATGATCTTGTTACTGGACCAATAAAATCAATTTGTATATCTGACCATGGCATTACCATCCCCCTTTTCTGCAATGGCGCTCTATGCGTTGGTGCAGTGGGTTGGAACTGTGGGCAGATTAAACACCCTTGACAGTAGGTTTGAACATCTTTCAACATGTGTGGCCAAAAAGCGTAGTCACGTAATATTTCATATGTGAGTTTGGCACCACGATGACCAGATGTGGGAGCATCATGGGCATGTTGAAGCATTAGACCTCTGAACTTGGTGGGTACTACCCACTGCTGGATGCCAGTTTTGGAGGTTCTAATTAACAAACCATCCTGTAACTTGAATTGTGATCTAGATTTTATTAAGATTCTAATATCTTCTTTGCCAATACAATCATCTTTTGAGATGGGGTTGCTTTCAGGATCTTCTATGTGTTTATAGAAGATGCCTACAATGGGGTCTTCTTTTTGACTAGTGATCAGGTCCTCACTAGGAGAATCCTGACTCCATTGTACCAAGTTAGGCTCACTCTGTTGTTTTGCCTGGTTTCTGGTAATGGCTTCTACCTGAATTGCATCCATTAAGTGGTCAATATTAAGGAGTTCTCCAGTTATGGCTCCTTGTTTGGCTAATGAGTCCGCAAGGTCATTGCCTTCCTTATCCGGACCTAGAACTCTGGAATGACCCTTGGTCTTTTTCCAGTTTATGGTTAAATCATTGGATACCACCTGGTTATCAATCTCGCAGAACAACTTGCCATGCTTGACTGGTTTGTTATTGCTTTTCTGCATGCCATTTCTTTTCCAAGTTGGCAGGTATTCAACAAAACTGTCACGCACATAATTTGAGTCAGTTATGATCACAAATTCATGAATACCATGTTCAATAGCCATTTCAATGGTTTTGAAAACAGCAGTTGGTCCAATGTTGAAACCTATAGATATATTTGGGAATCCATTTGTCCCAGTTATACCAATGCCAGCGACTAATCTGCGCTCATTATCAATAGTGGCATGGTAAGAACAACCATCAACATATACCTAAGGTAATGTTTGACAATGGTCCTCATTGTATATTTTATATGGGGAAAGCAATTGTTCCTCCAGAAAATCATCTTCTGATAATTCTTCCTCAGGATCTCTGGCAGCACAGTCGTGGAGCTCAGCAAGCCCCTGTGCAACTGGATTCTTTTTATTCTGCTTGTAGCGAATTTCTAATGACCAGCCTTGTAAGGAAAGAGTCCACGCTGTTATGCGGCTATTTGACAAATTCCCATCTCTTATTCTCTCACTTTGCAAATATAGCAAAGGCTGGTGGGCCGTTTCTACAATAATTTTCTCGCCCTGTATATAGCTGCGGAAATTTTGTAGAGCCCATACAGTAGATAAGAGGGCTTTTTCGCAATCGTTAAACTTTATTTCTACTGGGGATAGATTTTTGCTCGCATAAGCAATGGCTTTGTTCAAATTATCATGCTTTTGGTATAAAACAGCACTCATGCTTATATCTGTGTAACCTGTCTCTAAGAAGAAAGGTTTACCACCTTCAGGGTACGCTAAGCAAGGTGCTTGAGTGAGTTTTCTCTTCAGCTCTCTGATGGCTGTCTCTTGAGACTCACTCCAGTGCCATTTCACATCTTTCTTTAGAAGAAGTAGTAGTGGTTTAGCTAATTCCGCATAATTATCAATGAATTTGCGAGAATAATTTGTTATACCCAGGAGTGATCTCAATTCCTTTAAGTTAGTTGGGTGTTTAGAATTCACTATAGCTTCCACCTTTTTCTTCTGGGGATTTAATCCTTCAGAGGTAACTTCATGTCCCAAGAAGTTTACATGAGTGTGGCACCATTGAGCTTTTTGTAGGGATAATTTGACACCTGCCCTTTTAAGTTGGCTGAGGACGTGTTTAAGCTCTGTGACGTGTTTTTCAAAGTCTGTGCTTTTGATTAAAACATCATCAACATAAGATAAGGTCCCCCTTTCCAGTGCATCAGGCATAGCCTTATGCATGAATACAGCAAATTCATGTCCAGAATTTATGTATCCAAAAGAAAGTCTTTGAAATGCATATTGGACCTTTTGGAAGGAGAATGCTAGCTTATATTGGTCCTCTTCATGTACCTTTATGGTCCAGTATCCCTGTGCACAATTAATGGCAGTGAATATCTTGGATTCCTGCATTTGTGCTAGGCACTGGTCAATATATGGTACAGGCCAGCAAGACATGTACACTCGTTTGTTTAGCTGTCTTAAGTCAGCACACAAACGCCATTGTCCATTGGGCTTAAGGACACCTAGAATAGTATTATTATAAGAGCTGTGCACCTGTCTGATAATACCTCTTTCTTCCAAATTCCTTATGATCTCTGCAAGAGAATCATATGAGGCTAAGGGAAGTCTGTATTGTTTGACAAATACAGGTGGTGCATCGGGATCTGTTTGTATCCTTGCAATGTGCAAGTCTGTAGTACCACAGTCATAAGAATCCTTAGCAAAAATATCCTTGTACTCCATCAGGAGTTCTCGCAGCTGTTGGCGTTCATCATCGCTGGAACAGCCATTAGCTAAGGATATTTGCTCTTCGACTATTTGCTGAAATCCTGGAAAGATTTCAGGCTGTCCTATTTCATAGGCTTCTTCCAACCTAGAGGTGAGATCCCCTTGATTATAGTTTACATTGCTCCCATGACTCTGGGTATTGGGGTAATCTTGCTGTTTGATTGGTTGATCAAACACTAGAGGGGCTTCTTCAATTTTACAGATGCCTTCCTCTGAGCTGAAGGGATAGATAGACTGAATATTAAATAGACCCTCTGGCATAGATGCAAAGGATTGTTCTATTAATTATTCTTCAGTTAAGTATCCTTCAGGTATTAGCCCAATTACATTATTCTGGAATCCAAAAGTGTAATAACTTGATTCCAGTGCATATCCTATGGTAGTTCCCTTGGATAATGTTATATCCTGTGGGGTCATGTTATGCACAACAATATGTATTGGAACCGTTCCAATATTCACCATGGAAGTGTAGGTTACTGTGACACCCAGATTTTGTATTCTATGGGAGAGGCAAATTAGTGTTTCAGAAGTTTTTAATTTCTGACCTCTCTTTACCTGTAAGGGTAAAAGAAATGTATCAGCCCCAGCAGGAATTATAATATCGCTAGATACCTGCATATTCACAGCATATGGCAATTGCTGGTTTGATTTCAGGGCTGCATTTTCATCCTGAAATACTTCAGGGTCCCCCTTTAACCTGCTCCAGAGGCAAGAGTTAATCAAATCTATTTGTATGGCATATCTATGTAAGATATCATTGCCAATGTATATTTGATTATGGGGAGTATTTAAAACTAAAAACAGGTGTTTCACTGACTTATTACCAATAGAGATAGATAATAAGCACTTAGCTGTGATGTTATAGCTTTCAGACCTGTCATCCAGGCCGTTGACACAGTGGTCTTGGGAAGAAAGATATTTAATCACTTTAGGTTCAGCTATTTGCGCTAATAAACCTTCGCTTATATAGCTAGCTTCCAGTTTTAGGTTTATTTTAGCATACTTGGTTTTACCAAGGTCATGTACTTGTATAGGGATAAATAGATCCTCTTTAACTCTCTCAATCCCTGTGAGGTATTGAGCGTGGCCTCCCCCCTTAGGGATTTTATGATCCCCCTTGTGGAGTGATATGGTTAATACATCGCCATCTAGGGAAATATTCGCTATCTTTCCAGGCGATATTTTAAAAGTATTACCATCAGAGCCACTAAAAGGAGTCTGATCATCTATTTGGAGAATAGTGATTTCAGGTACAGAGTTATTCCTGAAATGAATCTCCACAGCATCTGGTTTCTCTTCCACCACGTGACAGCTATGTCGGGTGCGAGATATACCAGATTTTTCATAATTGATAGGCCGTTTAACTTGTGACCAAATTACATTATTTATGCAATCAATTATGGTGCTTAATCGCTTCAGGAGATCACTACCAATAATTAAACAATCAGTTCGCAGATCCACTATAATAACAGGGTGTCTTATGACCCTGTTCCCCAATTTAAATTTTAACCAGGCAGTACCGTAAACTTTTAGGGAGTCACCCCCAACACCTATTAGAGAACCGTCAAATTCTTTTATTTTAGGTTTGTGGGGTGTTAGTTCATTTAGCTGTGTGTAGTAACTGTGGGATAAGATAGTTGCCTGTGACCCAGTGTCAATTAAACCCATGATAGGGTTGGAGACTGAATCTTGTAGCTCAACTAATACATAATATCTTCCTGCAGTTTCTACCATTTCACACATAAAGATGGCGTTATCATGCATCTTTGGGCTTCGATACGTGTTACCTGACTTCGCTGTGTCATTCGATGCAGAGGAAACTTCATACCTACCTGTTTCCTCTATGACAGGGTCGGCTGGATTCTTTTGTACTGCATCTGTGGAAACAAGGTTAAGAGAGTGCTGCAAAGGAAGAGGTTTGTTAATTTTTCCCGGATGAGGTTGCCTGTCATCACAGCTAAACTGTCCTTTTCCGGTCTGTGGGGAGAGAACATGATTAGTATCATTGATATTTATTATTACATTTTGTATATCTTTCCCCTCCCTTTCAGGTGATAATGCAGTATTTATGACTGTGCCTGTGGTCCACTGCTGACCACTGGCTCTACCCCTAAAAAAATATTGTTCGGTTGCTGAGCCATAGATTTTTTACTCATATTAGCGATTTGTTCGCTCAACTGATTTAACTGGGTAAACAGCATATCTACCTGATTGTACAAGTTACCTCTACCCCTGGGCCTATCTCTTGGTGCCCCATAATAATGATTCCTGGACCATTGGGTTCCCTCAGAATCAGGGCCGCTATTTCTATTCTGGCGTGGTTGCCCCTGGGGTTCAGCTTGCTCAGTATTAGAACTTTGGGGAGCATTATATACCTGGGTTGTCTGGTTACCTTGAGAATATCTTCGCCATCTATTGTATCTACCCTTGCGCGGATACCAATTATTTGGTGAGTATTCTCTTTGTGAGTAATTATTCACCTGATTATGTCCCCCACTTTGGTTATAGTCTCCCTGCGCCTCAACCTGTGTAGGGGGAGGGGCAGAATTAAACCTCTGTGGAGATGGTCTGTTTTGACTGGCCACCTCCGCATAAGTTTTCTTTTTAGACTCCAAATTGAGGGGGTTAGGTGACACCCTAGTTTCTGCCACAATTTTGGGTTTTGACTCCTTTTTTACCCCCTGTTCACTGGACTGCTGAATAGAGTATAATTTTGTACTCTCTTTGATCAGCCATTCCAATGAGCAGTCCTCATCATAATCTCTAGCTAAGTTAATTTTGATGGGTGTAGGCAATGCTTCAAAAAATAAATTTACAAATTCTGAGCCATCAAATCTGGGATTATCTTCAGCCATACTGTACCCATTTTTCAATACAGAAAGGAATTCGATTGGACTCTGATTCGCACGACACTTTAAACCATATACCGATATTTTTGCGGCAGTTTTAGTGCGATATTGCCCGAATTCTTTTCTGCATTGTCATTTTATCCCATTCCAGGAATGAATATTCATATCTTTTAGTGAAGCAAAGAACCAAGGCAGAAATTCAATTTCTCACTTGTAACATTCATTATAGCTAACGCATTTTCAAAAGCCTCTAAATGATCAATTACAGATGTTGTTCCCTTATTGGAGAATATAGGTACTGCGCGTTGTACGAAGGTGATTATTTTATGGGAATCATAGACTTTATCAGACTTACTTTGGGCTTCTCTGTTAGAGTTTCCCTCCCCCGCGTCAGCTGCGCTACAGCAGTCCTCTGGATTTATATCATGAGGTAACTGCCTATTTGGGAAATTTATTTCTGACCCATTAGGGGTCATTTGTCTATATTGTTCTATATATTTTTGTATCTCGTCCCTGATGCGTTCGCTAAAGGAGTTAGCATTATCTGTATTATTCTCACTGTTAATATAAGGGTTTTCATTATGGCAATATGACCTTTTTAAATCGCTTAATTCTCTCTGGCTTTGCGCAAGCTGTTTATTTAAATCTTGTATCTGTGCGAGTAAGTCGATGTTATGCTTATCTAAGGCGGTTAGGTTTTGGGCAAATTCATCCATTTTATTTTTGGCTATTTTTAAATCCTCTTCGCCTCTGCATGAGGAACGAATACTATTTTCTAGCTCCTATATTTGCAATCGTTTGTCTGTGACACAAAAGACATTTCGTCAATGATGCATATTAAAAGGGGCCAAGATTTTAGTATTAGTTCCTCTCGCTTTTTGGGAGTTTTGCATTGATTAATCATTAATAATTCCTGGAAGAATTCATTCTCTTCATTGCACATATTATTATTAACGGTAATATTTTTAGCTCTAGTTTCAAGCATATCCACAAAATCATTTAATTTACCAGCAATATTTAACTTCCCTTTAATGTAACTTAAGATATCTTTCTTAAGGACCTGACCTTTAGTAATGGGTATTATAATGGGACCAATTTCATCGCTATGTATAGAATTAAATGAGTCACTCCTGGCTACAGACATGATTGTATTGGTTTAGTATTTAGTTGAATTAAAACGCTAATACAATTTTTGCCAAAAAAGTGAGAAAAGAAATTTATATTTCAAAAAAAAAATATATATTATTAATTTTGAAATATGAAAAATTAATATTTCGAAATATGAAAAATTAATATTTTTGATTAACTTTGAAAATATGAAAAATTAATATTTTTGATTAATTTTTAAATATGAAAAATTAATATTTTTATTAATTTTTCAAAAATTAATCTTTAATAATATTTTTAAGATATTAATATCAATCTCAAAATATGAAAATCAATATTTCAACCCTTCAAAAATTATATCTTCAAAATATTAATATAGAAATAATTTTTTTTTTCTTTTATAATAATTTCTATTTACTACAAATACATTATATCAAATATGATGAATATTATTAAATCTCAAACAGTGCCTCCAATTATTATGTCAGTATATTTATGAAAATCTTAGTAGTGCTATCCAAATAATATATTAGCTTATGGCAGGGTTATGACACAATACAAACAATAATAATTAAAAATAGAAACCCTTAATCAACATGCATCTACTAGAAACAATAAAATTAATATAAATACCTGAACTCTTTTATTTAGTTAATATCCATGAACATTTTTGAAATATATTTGCAATAAAAGGAATATGAAATATTATTATATGCGCTTGAAAACTATTTAAATATGCTATGCAAAGTTCATACAAGCTTATCTTTAAAACCAACCTTATTTATAAATAGCCTTTAACATCCAAGCAATACAATTCTAAACTGTGCTCTTAAACAATAGGATAATATATATATTCTGCTATTTAACTGCAATTTATCCTAATACAATATTGACTTAAAACACCAGAACTTTCATAGATAAATCACTTAGTCTACCAGATACAAATTTAAACAATACCTAGGCTTATAAAAATATTAACTTGAAAAACACACTGCTTCTTTAAATCTTTTAACTGTACTTTAAACTGCAGTGACTTAGAATTTAACTAATAGTCTTGCCAATAACCTTGAATATGTTACCAGGGTAAAGAGCAGTTGATATCCAATATTCCTTAATAGGAATTGTTTCACTACAGAATTCCAAAAAGTATAATTTGCAGTCAATGAGAAAGTGGTAGTTCAGCTTTGCCAAAGTAAAATGGTCTTTTTCACGCCCAGCAGGAACCAGTTTTCAAGTCTAGCTCAGCAGAAATCCCTCTCTTTATGTTTGCAATCACTTTATATGGGTTCTCCTCACTGGTGAATTGGAAACGCCCCAAAATGGAAACCTTGTTTCGGATTGGCCCTCGTGCTGGTCCCTGGTCCGCCCTTAGAGTTGAAACATGTTTACCATGGCAATGTATCTTTTGGACAGTTAAATTCTCTTAACTGTCCTATCAGTATTGGCCCTTAGGTGGCAGCAGGTATCCAGACAAAACAATTAAGCATGACAATACATACAAATTCCTTTAACCAACATTTTTAGACAGTGAAATATTTCTTTAAACTATGTAATAACTGCCATAATTTCTTGTATTAATCTCTCCCAATATTAATTATAGGTGAATTAGCATCAGATCAATTTACTGATTGTTTTGATATGAAACGTCATGTTTTATATTATTAACATTTTATTATATTAAGGCAATTTAATACAGCTAATTATTAGCTTAAAATGCATTATAATTTTATCAGTATCCTGGCATTTCTATAGAAATAACAGCCTATTTTTATATTTCCAGATTGGTAGTATTTAAAACTCCTGATATACTGCATTCATCCAGATATAGCATGTTATATTTCTGTGTATTTCCTCCTGAATACATGAATCCTGTCTATGTAGATCTGAAATAAAAACAAGTGTCATTAATTATTTCTTTTCAGGTCCACAAATATTTATTTATATTCTTAAAAACACAGAGGTTAAGATATTCATACTTTCAAAAAAAAATAAAATATATATATATATATATATATATATATATATATATATATCATATCCATTAAAATATATACAGTTGTTTTGAAATCATAATGTAAGCCATGTGCCTTCACTGTATGCTGTCCTCCCCTAGACACAATGTCTCTTATTCACCACATCTTGTATATTCCAGGGTTAGTAACCACACAGCATGAGCCACTCAAACAAATCTGTGCTAATTATCAGTTCCTTTTGAAGAATGTTTGCATCTTTCACATCTCTTCAGACGGATCGGCATCTCCATTGGAGGAAGCCCATATATGGGCATGTATCCTGTTCTAGGTATCAGAATGCTGTCATTTAACATTGGTTCCCAGGCAATCATACAGATGGTTTCTGAAACGGTGGCTACATTTTAATTAAAACAAATGTTCTATTGTTCTCACTTTAGCTAGGAATTTCTCTTTTAAAGTAATTTTTATTAGTTTCCTGTGTAATTGAAGAAGTGGGGGAGAATCAAACCTTTCTGAAACCAGTTTGTCTAACAAAAATGAGTCTTTTCTGCTGACCAGTTCAGATCTGAATAAATATAATTGTATTGCATAGTCTTAAAATATATGATTAAAATATATATATTTATTTACCCCACATATACCTTGACACATCTAATCTCTGCTGTAAGGACAGCACCCCAAAAAGCCCTTTTTAGTGCTAGAACTTCAGCCCAAAAAGCCCTTTTTAGGGCTAGAACTTCAGTCATTTTTTTTTTATTTGTAATTTTATTTGCATTTGCCTGGCTGTCAGCCTGTGTGTGAGGCTCACAGCATATACTGTGATTAGTGCCACCACTGATATCTGCTTAACATTAGTGTACATTTTTTTAAAAAAACTTTTACATCATTTTGCTAGTGTAATCTAATTTCTTTTTCTATCAGGCCTGTGTGTCACGTGGGCGCTGTCGGAGCTACCTGAGCCAATTTTCCAGCACCGCGGCGCCCATAGCCCTTGTTTGACAGCCAACACCAAACTGGGCGTGTATACCAGCATGTGTAGCTGGCGGGCGCTGGAAGCCAGAGTCTAGGCGTCGGGCCGATATCGCCACGGCCACTTGCTTGGGGCAGCAGGAGCCCAGGTAAACAGAAGGACTGCTGCATCCAAGAGGGCACGGCCATTAACCTGATCGCAAGGAGGGCCAAGACAGGAGTACCGGAGCAAAACACGAGGGCCCAAAGCGCAAGCTGTGCAGGCCGCTGGCTGCAAGAAACTGATAACAGCAACAGCGGAGGTGGCGACATCTGAATTCCCGCAGGAACACCCCCCTTAGCAACCGCAAGTACTCTCTTTATTTGGATGCCATGTGTTTTGTCTATCTGTATGCTGGGTATAGCCACACTGTTAAGCGCTGATTGACTGAGGAGTAAAGAAGTCAAATAAGCAAGGCCAGAATCCACTATCTTTAATGTGTATAATAATAGTGGTAGCCTATGTTTATAGAGCGTGGCCCAGCTGGACATAACTCTAAGGGGGGTGCGGGTCTGCTAAAGCCTTGTGCAAGGATTTTCTAGAATAGGCAGCTGATGGATTAATCTAGGGTCCGCTGCATGTGCTAAACTGCTCCTGGGAAACAGAGAGAATAACAGTCCCTGTTAGTTGACGAGCACAGAGCTGGGAAGTCTGCTCTTTCCACAGGTGATACCCACCCAAAATACAGGGCCTGTGTACAGGACAAATTCCTAAAACTCTCAAGGAACTTATAAAGATCAAAACAAGGGAATTTGGAAGTAAAGGAAAAAGAAGGAACTCTTACAAAAGGAAGGAAAAGAGGGACTTTGTGGGACATAATCTATTGGGTTGTGTTTATATCAGGGTGTGCAGCTCTTCCCTCCCTCTGTGAAATCTTATCTATCTGAGCGTTGTTTTTTCCTTTGGTTATAGGGGGTTCTGAGTTTGTTTCTACAGAAATATTGAAGTATATAATTGTGATATAAATTTGAAGTGTCCACAGGACAGATGCAGGTATAAATGTTTGAAGGCTATATTTAAAAACTGGGTAATCAAGTAAAAGAAAACGCTACTAGAGGAAGTCTTATTAAGGTTCTATAAAGTCCCATGGATACTGCCTAAATATAGAGGCGATAAGTGCCAAATACTGTGTATACCCTCTGTATTTTTTTTCTGAGAACTGTTAAATAAGTTGGAGCTCCTGAGAGCTCCTGAGATTAAGCTAAGTTAAGTTAAGTTTTCTACAGTGGGTTAAAGGGAGGTAGATTATATCAAGTGCTGAGATTATAAATCAG
>NC_069499.1:1409453642-1409638446 GCF_027579735.1 Bombina bombina | reverse complement strand
TGCAATCGAACTTCTGGCCTGCCCCGCTTCAAGTGTCCGAGGTATTGTCACTGAGAAGAGAAGAGAAGTCGCCTAGGTCAAAAAAGTCTTGATTATCTCACCTTCATTAAAATAAATGAGGGATGGATCCCGAAGGGACTGACATTGTGCGATACATTAGAGTAAAAAAGGCATGATAAAATGACGAGCTGCCTTGGGCTACAAATGGTAGACACTCTGCTGTATTTTATCTTCGAATGCCGGATGACTTGCGTGACTTATCCGCCAACAACTAGGGTTCAAGCCGCAATGTTTTCGGGCACTTTCTAACTGTCAAACAAACATCAATTTTTCTGGCCGCTGCTACAGCAGCGGCTGCAACAAAACCTAATTTTTCAGGCATTTGTACATGCCTAATTTTTCTGGCCTCTGGTGCTGCACTGTGGCTACAAAACCCAAACCAAAAAAAGGCACATAACAGTGATTAAACTGTTAAGAATAGTACTACTTAACACACCACTAATATCTGGTGGCTCAATAGATTGCACGCGCAGTGCCCCAAATTTGAAGTAGGAAGACCAACTAACCAAGCATCTTTTTCCATCTTCCGGTTCCTAAAAATGATCTCCGGGTTCCTAAAATCGATGCCATACCTGTACTCGATTGTGCAAAAGGATGGCATATGTGTTATTTCATGCTGTTGTGCCTGTTGAGGGTCGTGGACCATCGTATAAAAAGGCTGAAGGAGAACGACCTGTACTGGGTGTCAAAGCATCTTTTTCCATCTATGTGTATCTCACTTTCTGTGTTAGCTTAGTGGACTTGGCGGTCACTTGTAGTGACTGTAATGGGGTCTTTGCGGTAACAAGTGGTGACTAGGAGTAGAATCTTTAGCGGACATCAGTGATGTTATACAGCAAGGTCTTTGCAGTCACAGATTGTGACTTGCATGTATTAACTTGCGGTTGTATCTTTGCGGTCACAGATTGTGACTTAAAAGTGGTCTTTGCGGTCACTAACAGTGGTGACTTAGAGGAAATCTTTGCGGTCACTACTAGTGGTCGTATATAAAAAGGCTGAAGGAGAAGGACCTGTACTGGGTGTCCAAGCATGTTTTTTGTTCAATTTCCCGGTTCCTAAAAATTATCTCTGGGTTCCTAAAATCGATGCCATACCTGTACTCTATTGTGCAAAAGGATGGCATATGTGGTGTTTCATGCTGTTGTGCCTGTTGAGGGTCGGGGACACCCGTATATAAAGGCTGAAGGAGAACGACCAGTACTGGGTGTCCAAGCATCTTTTTCCATCTCCCATTTCCCAAAAATTATCTCTGGGTTCCTAAAATCGATGCCATACCTGTACTCTATTGTTCAAAAGGATGGCATATGTGGTATTTCATGCTGTTGTGCCTGTTGAGGGTCGTGGACCATCGTATAAAAAGGCTGAAGGAGAACGACCTGTACTGGGTGTCCAAGCATGTTTTTTGTTCAATTTCCCGGTTCCTAAAAATTATCTCCGGGTTCCAAAAATCGATGCCATACCTGTACTCTATTGTGCAAAAGGATGGCATATGTGGTATTTCATGCTGTTGTGCCTGTTGAGGGTCGTGGACCATCGTATAAAAAGGCTGAAGGAGAATGACCTGTACTGGGAGTCCAAGCATGTTTTTTGTTCAATTTCCCAGTTCCTAAAAATTATCTCCGGGTTCCTAAAATCGATGCCATACCTGTACTCTATTGTGCAAAAGGATGGAATATGTGGTATTTCATGCTGTTGTGCCTGTTGAGGGTCGTGGACCATCGTATAAAAAGGCTGAAGGAGAACGACCTGTACTGGGTGTCCAAGCATGTTTTTTGTTCAATTTCCCGGTTCCTAAAAATTATCTCTGGGTTCCTAAAATCGATGCCATACCTGTACTCTATTGTGCAAAAGGATGGCATATGTGGTGTTTCATGCTGTTGTGCCTGTTGGGGGTCGGGGACACCTGTATATAAAGGCTGAAGGAGAACGACCAGTACTGGGTGTCCAAGCATTTTTTTCCATCTCCCATTTCCCAAAAATTATCTCCGGGTTCCTAAAATCAATGCCATACCTGTACTCTATTGTGGAAAAGGATGGCATATGTGGTATTTCATGCTGTTGTGCCTGTTGAGGGTCGTGGACCATCGTATAAAAAGGCTGAAGGAGAACAACCTGTACTGGGTGTCCAAGCATGTTTTTTGTTCAATTTCCCGGTTCCTAAAAATTATCTCCGGGTTCCTAAAATCGATGCCATACCTGTACTCTATTGCGCAAAAGGATGGCATATATGGTGTTTCATGCTGTTGTGCCTGTTGAGGGTCGGGGACACCCGTATATAAAGGCTGAAGGAGAACGACCAGTACTGGGTGTCCAAGCATCTTTTTCCATCTCCAGGTTCCTAAAAATTATCTCCGTGTTCCTAAAATCAATGCCATTCCTGTACTCTATTGTGCAAAAGGATGGCATATGTGGTGTTTCAAGCTGTTGTGCCTTTTGAGGGTCGGGGACACCCGTATATAAAGGTTGAAGGAGAACAACCAGTACTGGGTGTCCAAGCATCTTTTTCCATCTCCCGGTTCCTAAAAATTATCTCTGGGTTCCTAAAATCGATGCCATACCTGTACTCTATTGTGCAAAAGGATTGCATATGTGGTATTTCATGCTGTTGAACCTGTTGAGGGTCGTAGACCATCGTATAAAAAGGCTGAAGGAGAACGACCTGTACTGGGTGTCCAAGCATGTTTTTTGTTCAATTTCCCGGTTCCTAAAAATTATCTCCGGGTTCCTAAAATCGATACCATACCTGTACTCTATTGTGCAAAAGGATGGCATATGTGGTATTTCATGCTGTTGTGCCTGTTGAGGGTCGTGGACCATCGTATAAAAAGGCTGAAGGAGAACGACCTGTACTGGGTGTCCAAGCATGTTTTTTGTTCAATTTCCCAGTTCCTAAAAATTATCTCCGGGTTCCTAAAATCGATGCCATACCTGTACTCTATTGTGCAAAAGGATGGCATATGTGGTGTTACATGCTGTTGTGCCTGTTGAGGGTCGGGGACACCCGTATATATAAATGCTGAAGGAGAACGACCAGTACTGAGTGTCCAAGCATCTTTTTCCATCTCCCGGTTCCTAAAAATTATGTCCGGGTTCCTAAAATCAATGCCATACCTGTACTCTATTGTGCAAAAGGATGGCATATGTGGTGTTTCATGCTGTTGTGCCTGTTGAGGGTCGTGGACCATCGTATAAAAAGGCTGAAGGAGAACGACCTGTACTGGGTGTCCAAGCATCATTTTCCATCTCCCGGTTCCTAAAAATTATCTCCGGGTTCCTAAAATCGATGCCATACCTGTACTCTATTGTGCAAAAGGATGGCATATGTGGTGTTTCATGCTGTTGTGCCTGTTGAGGGTCGTGGACCATCGTATAAAAAGGCTGAAGGAGAAAGACCTGTACTGGGTGTCAAAGCATCTTTTTACATCTCCCGGTTCATTCCTAAAAATTGTCTTTGGGTTCCTAAAATCGATGCCATACCTGTACTCTATTGGGCAAAAGGATGGCATATGTGGTATTTCATGCTGTTGTGCCTGTTGAGGGTCGGGGACCCAAGTATAGAAAGGATGAAGTAGAACGACCTGTACTGGGTGTCAAAGCATCTTTTTCCATCTCCCTGATCCTTCCTAAAAATTGTCTCCGGGTTCCTAAAATCGATGCCATACCTGTACTCTATTGTGCAAAAGAATGGCATATGTGGTGTTTCATGCTGTTGTGCCTGTTGAGGGTCAGGGACCATCGTATAAAAAGGTTGAAGGAGAACGACCTGCACTGGATGTCCAAGCATCTTTTTTGTTCAATTTCCCGGTTCCTAAAAATTATCTCCGGGTTCCAAAAATCGATGCCATACCTGTACTCTATTGTGCAAAAGGATGGCATATGTGGTGTTTCATGCTGTTGTGCCTGTTGAGGATCGGGGACCATCGTATAAAAAGGCTGAAGGAGAACGACCTGTACTGGGTGTCCAAGCATCTTTTTTGTTCAATTTCCCGGTTCCTAAAAATTATCTCTGGGTTCCTAAAATCGATGCCATACCTGTACTCTATTGTGCAGAAGGATGGCATATGTGGTGTTTCATGCTGTTGTGCCTGTTAAGGGTCAGGGACCATCGTATAAAAAGGCTGAAGGAGAACGACCTGTACTGGGTGTCCAAGCATCCCTTTCCATCTCCTGATTCCTAAAAATTGTCTCCGGATTCCTAAAATCGATGCCATACCTGTACTCTATTGTGCAAAAGGATGGCATATGTGGTGTTTCATGCTGTTGTTCCTGTTTGAGGGTCGTGGACCATCGTATAAAAAGGCTGAAGGAAAACGACCTGTACTGGGTGTCAAAGCATCTTTTTCATCTCCCCGTTCCTTCCTAAAAATTGTCTCCGGGTTCCTAAAATCGATGCCATACCTGTACTGTATTGTGCAAAAGGATGGCATATGTGGTGTTTCATGCTGTTGTGCCTGTTGAGGGTCGGGGACCCAAGTATAAAAAGGCTGAAGGAGAACGACCTGTACTGGGTGTCAAAGGCATCTTTTTCCATCTCCCCGTTCCTTCCTAAAAATTGTCTCCGGGTTCCTAAAATCAATGCCATACCTGTACTGTATTGTGCAAAAGGATGGCATATGTGGTGTTTCATGCTGTTGTGCCTGTTGAGGGTCGGGGACCCAAGTATAAAAAGGCTGAAGGAGAACGACCTGTACTGGGTATCAAGGCATCTTTTTCCATCTCCCCGTTCCTTCCTAAAAATTGTCTCCAGATTCCTAAAATCGATGCCATACCTGTACTCTATTGTGCAAAAGGATGGCATATGTGGTATTTCATGCTGTTGTGCCTGTTGAGGGTCGTGGACCATCGTATAAAAAGGCTGAAGGAGAACGACCTGTACTGGGTGTCCAAGCATCTTTTTTGTTCAATTTCCCGGTTCCTAAAAATGATCTCTGGGTTCCTAAAATCGATGCCATACCTGTACTCTATTGTGCAAAAGGATGGCATATGTGGTGTTTCATACTGTTGTGCCTGTTGAGGGTCGGGGACCATCGTATAAAAAGGCTGAAGGAGAACGACTTGTACTGGGTGTCCAAGCATCTTTTTCCATCTCCCGGTTCCTAAAAATTATCTCCGGGTTCCTAAAATCAATGCCATACCTGTACTCTATTGTGCAAAAGGAAGTAACCTCAGACCGCATGTTTTATTGTTATACTTTGTCAGAGTAATCAGGCAGGCCATATAGACCTCCCCCGATAGGGGGAGTAACAGTGATTAAACTGCTAAGAATAGTACTACTTAACACAACCTAGTTACCATGGGTCCCAGACCGCATGTTTTATTGTTATTTTTTGTCAGGGTAATCATGCAGGCCATATAGACCTCCCCCGATAGGGGGTTTAAAAGGGATTAAAATGCTAAGAATAGTACTACTTAACTCAACCTTACCATAGGTCCCAGAAGCATGTCTTATTGTTATACTTTGTAAGGGTAATTATATATCATGCAGGCCATATAGACCTCCCCCGATAGGGGGAGTTACGGGGATTAAAGTGCTAAGAATAGTACTACTTCACACAACCTAGTTACCATGGGTCCCAGTCGCATGTCTTATTGTTATATTTTGTAAGGGTAATTATATATTATGCAGGCCATATAGACCTCCCCCGATAGGGGGAGTAACAGGGATTAAAGAACTAAGAATAGTACTACTTAACACAACCTTACCATGGGTCCCAGACGTCATGTCTTATTGTTATATTTTGTAAGGGTAATTATATATCATGCAGGCCATATAGACCTCCCCCGATAGGGGGAGTTACAGGGATTAAAGTGCTAAGAATAGTACTACTTAACACAACCTAGTTACCATGGGTCCCAGACCGGATGTTTTGTTGTTATACTTTGTCAAGGTAATCATGCAGGCCATATAGACCTCCCCCGATAGGGGGAGTTAGAGGGATTAAAGTGCTAAGAATAGTACTACTTAACACAACCTAGTTACCATGGGTCCCAGACCGCATGTTTTATTGTTATACTTTGTCAGGGTAATCATGCAGGCCATATAGACCTCCCCCGATAGGGGGAGTAAAAGGGATTAAACTGCGAAGAACAGTACTACTTAACACAACCTTACCATGGGTCGCAGAACGCATGTCTTATTGTTATATTTTGTAAGGGTAATTATATATTATACAAGCCATATAAACCTCCCCCGATAGGGGGAGTAACAGGGATTAAAGTGCTAAGAACAGTACTACTTAACACAACCTTACCATGGGTCCCAGACCGCATATCTTATTGTTATACTTTGTCAGGGTAATTATATATCATGCAGGCCATATAGACCTCCCCCGATAGGGGGAGGTACAGGGATTAAAGTGCTAAGAATAGTACTACTTAACACAACCTAGTTACCATGGGTCCCAGACCACATGTTTTGTTGTTATACTTTGTCAAGGTAATCATGCAGGTCATATAGACCTCCCCCGATAGGGGGAGTTACAGGGATTAAAGTGCTAAGAATAGTACTACTTAACACAACCTAGTTACCATGGGTCCCAGACCGCATGTTTTGTTGTTATACTTTGTCAGGGTACTCATGCAGGCCATATAGACCTCCCCCAATAGGGGGAGTTACAGGGATTAAAGTGCTAAGGGGGATTTACAGGGATTAAAGTGCTAAGAATAGTACTACTTAACACAACCTAGTTACCATGGGTCCCAGACCACATGTTTTGTTGTTATACTTTGTAAAAGGTAATCATGCAGGCCATATAGACTTCCCCCGATAGGGGGAGTTACAGGGATTAAAGTGCTAAGAATAGTACTACTTAACACAACCTAGTTACCATGGGTCCCAGACCGCATGTTTTGTTGTTATACTTTGTCAAGGGTAATCATGCAGGCCATATAGACCTCTCCCGATAGGGGGAGTTACAGGGATTAAAGTGCTAAGGGGGAGTTACAGGGATTAAAATGCTAAGAATAGTACTACTTCACAAAACCTTGTTACCATGGGTCCCAGACCACATGTTTTGTTGTTATAATTTGTAAAAGGTAATCATGCAGGCCATATAGACCTCCCCCGATAGGGGGAGTTACAGGGATTAAAGTGCTAAGAATAGTACTTTTTAACACAACTTAGTTACCATGGGTCACAGACAGCATGTTTTATTGTTATACTTTGTCAGGGTAATCATGCAGGCCATATAGACCTCCCCCGATAGGGGGAGTAAAAGGGATTAAACTGCGAAGAACAGTACTAATTAACACAACCTTACCATGGGTCACAGTCGCATGTCTTATTGTTATATTTTGTAAGGGTAATTATATATTATACAAGCCATATAAACCTCCCCCGATAGGGGGAGTTACAGGGATAAAAGTGCTAAGAATAGTACTACTTAACACAACCTAGTTACCATGGGTCCCAGACCACATGTTTTGTTGTTATACTTTGTCAAGGTAATCATGCAGGTCATATAGACCTACCCGATAGGGGGAGTTACAGGGATTAAAGTGCTAAGAATAGTACTACTTAACACAACCTAGTTACCATGGGTCCCAGACCGCATGTTTTGTTGTTATACTTTGTCAGGGTACTCATGCAGGCCATATAGACCTCCCCCAATAGGGGGAGTTACAGGGATAAAAGTGCTAAGGGGGAGTTACAGGGATTAAAGTGCTAAGAATAGTACTACTTAACACAACCTAGTTACCATGGGTCCCAGACCACATGTTTTGTTGTTATACTTTGTAAAAGGTAATCATGCAGGCCATATAGACCTCCCCCGATAGGGGGAGTTACAGGGATTAAAGTGCTAAGGGGGAGTTACAGGGATTAAAGTGCTAAGAATAGTACTACTTAACAAAACCTAGTTACCATGGGTCCCACACCACATGTTTTGTTGTTATACTTTGTAAAAGGTAATCATGCAGGCCATATAGACCTCCCCCAATAGGGGGAGTTACAGGGATTAAAGTGCGAAGAATAGTACTACTTAACACAAACTAGTTACCATTGGTCCCAGACCACATGTTTTGTTTTTATACTTTGTCAGGGTAATCATGCAGGCCATACAGACCTCCCCCGATTGGGGGATGTTACGGTTGCCTCCAGGATGGCTGGAAGTTGGACCGTAGAAAAGGATGCTCCTAGTGCTCACCAAAGGATCATCAGCACCGTAGACACCATAACTACTGCATAGCCACCATAAGTAATGCAGACTCTACGAACCAACGCTGCTGGGCTGGTATCTCGCAGTCTGCTCTGCGCCCTGGACCTACGACCAGGCTCCAGTAGGTGAACCTCTTCCTTCTATAGAGCGAAGCAGGATCAGGAAAAAGAGCTCTTTTTACAAGAGCTCAGTAGCTAAGGGAGTATGAAGAGCATAGCAATCCCTGTAGTGATTATAACTGTCCCCTACAAACATGAGTCAAGGCTGCAAGTTAGAGGGTCAGAAAAGGTCTGATGTGCTGGAACACACAGCCTGCTTTTTATTGAGGTTACATGCAAAAAAGGACACTCACAGGGGGAGGCATAAAATCCCCAATCACACATTTGATACATTTAGATAGAGAGACAATGCCCTTTGACAGGCCATAGTAGAATTACATTTCTTCAGCAGATAACAAGTTACACACAAGAAAACAATGCAGTCCATCTTATCACTAGCAGTCTGATTAGACAATGGGAATGTTTATCACTAAACTTAATTAGAGCTGATCCCAGCAAACTTGTATTTAGAATAGCTTCTTGAAGCTGAACAAAGTTAACTCTTTAGTTCTGACCGAAGGGTCTGTCACATAGCACTTAATGGCACACAATGAAAACTAATGCTTTTGTAACAGTGCTCCCTTTCTATGGAACACTCTGCCTGTGTGGTACTTGGTTCAGTAAGCCCTATTTACTGAACCAAGTGGGAGAAAACCAGGGACAAGTTATTTTACAGGTCTGGGGGCATAGTTTTAAAGGGGCATCCACGATAGGGGGAGTTACAGGGATTAAAGTGCTAAGAATAGGACTACTTAACACAGCCTAGTTACCATGGGTCCCAGACCGCATGTTTTGTTGTTATACTTTGTCAGGGTAATCATGCAGGCCATATAGACCACCCCAGATAGGGGGAGTTACAGGGATTAAAGTGCTAAGGGGGAGTTACAGGGATTAAAGTGCTAAGAATAGTACTACTTAACAAAACCTAGTTACCATGGGTCTCAGACCACATGTTTTGTTGTTATACTTTGTAAAAGGTAATCATGCAGGCCATATAGACCTCCCCCAATAGGGGGAGTTACAGGGATTAAAGTGCTAAGAATAGTACTACTTAACACAACCTAGTTACCATGGGTCCCAGACCACATGTTTAGTTTTTATACTTTGTCAGGGTAATCATGCAGGCCATACAGACCTCCCCCGATTGGGGGATGTTACAGTTGCCTCCAGGATGGCTGGAAGTTGGACCGTAGAAAAGGATGCTCCTAGCGCTCACCAAAGGATCATCAGCACCGTAGACACCATAACTACTGCGTAGCCACCATAAATAATGCAGACTCTACGAACCACCGCTGCTGTGCTGGTATCTTGCAGTCTGCTCTGCGCCCTGGACCTACGACCAGGCTCCAGTAGGTGAACCTCTTCCTTCTATAGAGCGAAGCAGGATCAGGAAAAAGAGCTCTTTTTACAAGAGCTCAGTAGCTAAGGGAGTATGAAGAGCATAGCAATCCCTGTAGTGATTATAGCTGTCCCCTACAAACATGAGTCAAGGCTGCAAGTTAGAGGGTCAGAAAAGGTCTGATGTGCTGGAACACACAGCCTGCTTTTTATTGAGGTTACATGCAAAAAAGGACACTCTCAGGGGGAGGCATAAAATCCCCAATAACACATTTGATACATTTAGATAGAGAGACAATGCCCTTTGACAGGCCATAGTAGAATTACATTTCTTCAGCAGATAACAAGTTACACACAAGAAAACAATGCAGTCCATCTTATCACTAGCAGTCTGATTAGACAATGGGAATGTTTATAACTAAACTTAATTAGAGCGGATCCCAGCAAACTTGTATTTAGAATAGCTTCTTGAAGCTGAACAAAGTTAACTCTTTAGTTCTGACCAAAGGGTCTGTCACATAGCACTTAATGGCACACAATGAAAACTAATGCTTTTGTAACAGTGCTCCCTTTCTATGGAACACTCTGCCTGTGTGGTACTTGGTTCAGTAAGCCCTATTTACTGAACCAAGTGGGAGAAAACCAGGGACAAGTTATTTTACAGGTCTGGGGGCATAGTTTTAAAGGGGCATCCCCGATAGGGGGAGTTACAGGGATTAAAGTGCTAAGAATAGGACTACTTAACACAGCCTTGTTACCATGGGTCCCAGATCGCATTTTTTGTTGTTATACTTTGTCAGGGTAATCATGCAGGCCATATAGACCACCCCAGATAGGGGGAGTTACAGGGATTAAAGTGCTAAGGGGGAGTTACAGGGATTAAAGTGCTAAGAATAGTACTACTTAACAAAACCTAGTTACCATGGGTCCCAGACCACATGTTTTGTTGTTATACTTTGTAAAAGGTAATCATGCAGGCCATATAGACCTCCCCCAATAGGGGGAGTTACAGGGATTAAAGTGCTAAGAATAGTACTACTTAACACAACCTAGTTACCATGGGTCCCAGACCACATGTTTTGTTGTTATACTTTGTCAGGGTAATCATGCAGGCCATACAGACCTCCCCCGATTGGGGGATGTTACGGTTGCCTCCAGGATGGCTGGAAGTTGGACCGTAGAAAAGGATGCTCCTAGCGCTCACCAAAGGATCATCAGCACCGTAGACACCATAACTACTGCGTAGCCACCATAAATAATGCAGACTCTACGAACCACCGCTGCTGTGCTGGTATCTCGCAGTCTGCTCTGCGCCCTGGACCTACGACCAGGCTCCAATAGGTGAACCTCTTCCTTCTATAGAGCGAAGCAGGATCAGGAAAAAGAGCTTTTTTTACAAGAGCTCAGTAGCTAAGGGAGTATGAAGAGCATAGCAATCCCTGTAGTGATTATAGCTGTCCCCTACAAACATGAGTCAAGGCTGCAAGTTAGAGGGTCAGAAAAGGTCTGATGTGCTGGAACACACAGCCTGCTTTTTATTGAGGTTACATGCAAAAAAGGACACTCTCAGTGGGAGGCATAAAATCCCCAATCACACATTTGATACATTTAGATAGAGAGAGAATGCCCTTTGACAGGCCATAGTAGAATTACATTTCTTCAGCAGATAACAAGTTACACACAAGAAAACAATGCAGTCCATCTTATCACTAGCAGTCTGATTAGACAATGGGAATGTTTATAACTAAACTTAATTAGAGCGGATCCCAGCAAACTTGTATTTAGAATAGCTTCTTGAAGCTGAACAAAGTTAACTCTTTAGTTCTGACCAAAGGGTCTGTCACATAGCACTTAATGGCACACAATGAAAACTAATGCTTTTGTAACAGTGCTCCCTTTCTGTGGAACACTCTGCCTGTGTGGTACTTGGTTCAGTAAGCCCTATTTACTGAACCAAGTGGGAGAAAACCAGGGACAAGTTATTTTACAGGTCTGGGGGCATAGTTTTAAAGGGGCATTGTTCACCAAAGTCACAATATGTCCCCAGACGGTTCTTAAAGGGCCATACACACTTAATAAAAGTTAATACATTTTCAGGGGCACAATCTTCCAGGGGCCATAGTCATGAGGAAGGAGGCTGGCAAATAGGCTTCTCCACAATCCAGGGAAGCAGGGCAATTTTCCATTTAAAGGGCCAGTTACAAATAGCAGTTTGTAACATATCTCCCCTTTTGGAGGGAGACTAACCAGGCACCTGACCTTCTGTCGGTCAGTGCCTAAGTTAGTCTCGCAACCCACCCACAAATAAACATTAGCAGCAAAGTAGCCCCCCCCACAATAAGTAGTAGTGGCCTGTAGGTTCCAGGTTGTAGGATGAAAGTGTAGCATCCTCGGCCATCCTGGCGCAGCTGGGCAAATAGCTGGTGGTACTTGGGGGGCAGAGGCCAGCGGCACTCTGCCCTGGTGCCAGCACTTCTGCATGGGTGAAGGGTTTGCAGGCCAGTCCTGTAACAAGGGGGTCTATAGGGAAGAGGCCAGCAGCGCTCTGTCCTGGTGCCAGCTCTTCTGCTGGGGGAATTGGGGCATAGTCCTGCCCGGTGGCAAAGGGAACGTGGGGGTCAGTGGGGGTTAACATCTCCACTGTTAACCCTGGGCCCAAGTTAGGAGTTAGCTGGGGAGGGGGAGATTGGCTTACCTCCTCCTCCTGATACTCCAGCGGCCGTTGGGAAGGGAGGTCGATGCTCTCCGCTCCCTGTGGAACATGCTGCAGCTGGGGAGAGAGACCGGTTGTCTCCTCTCCCTGGAAGGCACACTTCGGCTGGGGAGGGAGGTCGATGCTCTCCCCTCCCTGTAGCTGGGTCTGTCGCTGGTGATCTGGGCCGCCTGCCCAGCATCCCTGTAGGGCCGGTAGAGAGACTGCGGTCCCATCTCCACCTGCCTCCTGGGGGTCCTCCCAGGACCAGTCTATGAGGCCTGCTGCCTCGGGTATCTCTGGTTGGGGTTGGGGAAGGAGACTGGTTGTCTCTTCCCTCGGCACAGTATACTGCCGCTGGGGAGGGAGGTCGCTGCTCTCCTCTCCCTGTAACTCACTTTCTCGCTGGAGACCAGGTGTCCATACCCTCAAACTCCACAGTTGGCGCTCAAAGGCTCGTGCCGCTTCGTTCTCAGTATCCAATTCCCGGATGATTCGACTGACTACCTCCTGCGCAGGGTCTGGACCATATCGGACTAGCCGCCTCTTTACCTCTGGAATGAAATCAGCGCCCTCATAGCGACGGATCCGGTTGAGGTGCTCTTCACAGGGTTCTGACCAGTGTCTTGTCAGCTCCATGCTGCTGTAGGTAGGGATGCTGCGCAGTGGCTAGCGTTGCCCTCAATAACTCTCCTACAATACCAGTGCTGTTGGGGTGCTGCTCCTTGCGCTAGGACGCCATCCCACCGCTGCCGCCAAATGTTACGGTTGCTCCAGGCTGGCTGGAAGTTGGACCGTAGAAAAGGATGCTCCTAGCGCTCACCAAAGGATCATCAGCATTGTAGACACCAAAGACTACTGCGTAGCCACCATAAGTAATGCAGACTCTATGAACCACCGCTGCTGGGCTGGTATCTCGCCATCTGCTCTGCGCCCTGGACCTACGACCAGGCTCCAGTAGGTGAACCTCTTCCTTCTATAGAGCGAAGCAGGATCAGGAACAAGAGCTCTTTTTACAAGAGCTCAGTAGCTAAGGGAGTATGAAGAGCATAGCAATCCCTGTAGTGATTATAGCTGTCCCCTACAAACATGAGTCAAGGCTGCAAGTTGTTAGAGGGTCAGAAAAGGTCTTATGTGCTGGAACACACAGCCTGCTTTTTATTGAGGTTACATGCAAAAAAGGACACTCTCAGGGGGAGGCATAAAATCCCCAATCACACATTTCATACATTTAGATAGAGAGACAACGCCCTTTGACAGGCCATAGTAGAATTACATTTCTTCAGCAGATAACAAGTTACACACAAGAAAACAATGCAGTCCATCTTATCACTAGCAGTCTAATTAGACAATAGGAATGTTTATCACTAAACTTAATTAGAGCTGATTCCAGCAAACTTGTATTTAGAATAGCTTCTTGAAGCTGAACAAAGTTAACTCTTTAGTTCTGACCGAAGGGTCTGTCACATAGCACTTAATGGCACACAATGAAAACTAAGGCTTTTGTAACAGTGCTCCCTTTCTGTGGAACACTCTGCCTGTGTAGTACTTGGTTCAGTAAGCCCTATTTTCTGAACCAAGTGGGAGAAAGCCAGGGACAAGTTATTTTACAGGTCTGGGGGCATAGTCTTAAAGGGGCATTGTTCACCAAAGTCACAATATGTCCCCAGACGGTTCTTAAAGTGCCATACACAACCCATTAAAAGTTAATACATTTTCAGGGGCACAATCTTCCAGGGGCCATAGTCATGAGGAAGGAGGCTGGCAAATAGGCTTCTCCACAATCCAGAGAAGCAGGGCAATTTTCCATTTAAAGGGCCAGATACAAATAGCAGTTTGTAACAGGGGAGTTACAGGGATTAAAGTGCTAAGAATAGTAATACTTAACACAACCTTGTTACCATGGGTCCCAGACCGCATGTCTTGTTGTTATACTTTGTCAGGGTAATCATGCAGGCCATATAGACCTCCCCCGATATGGGGAGTAACAGTGATTAAACTGCTAAGAACAGTACTACTTAACACAACCTAGTTACCATGGGTCCCAGACCGCATGTTTTGTTGTTATACTTTGTCAGGGTAATCATGCAGGCCATATAGACCTCCCCAGATAGGGGAGTAACAGGTATTAAAGTGCTAAGAATAGTACTGCTTAACACAACCTAGTTACCATGGGTTCCAGACCACATGTTTTGTTGTTATACTTTGTCAGGGTAATCATGCAGGCCATATAGACCTCCCCCGATAGGGGGAGTTACAGGGATTAAAGTGCTAAGAATAGTACTACTTAACACAACCTAGTTACCATGGGTCCCAGAACGGATGTTTTGTTGTTATATTTTGTCAGGGTAATCATGCAGGCCATATAGACCTCCCCCGATATGGGGAGTAACAGGTATTAAACTGCTAAGAACAGTACTACTTAACACAACCTAGTTACCATGGGTCCCAGACCGCATGTCTTGTTGTTATACTTTGTCAGGGTAATCATGTAGGCCATATAGACCTTCCCCTGATATGGGGAGTAACAGGTATTAAACTGCTTAGAACAGTTCTACTTAACACAACCTAGTTACCATGGGTCCCAGACCGCATGTCTTGTTGTTATACTTTGTCAGGGTAATCATGGAGGCCATATAGACCTCCCCTGATAGGGGGAGTAACATGTATTAAAGTGCTAAGAATTGTACTACTTAACACAACCTAGTTACCATGGGTCCCAGGCCACATGTTTTGTTGTTATACTTTGTCAGGGTAATCATGCAGGCCATATAGACCTCCCCCGATAGAGGGAGTTACAGGGATTAAAGTGCTAAGAATAGTACTACTTAACACAACCTAGTTACCATGGGTCCCAGACCACATGTTTTGTTGTTATACTTTGTCAGGGTAATCATGCAGGCCATATAGACCTCCCCCCGATATGGGGAGCAACAGGTATTAAACTGCTAAGAACAGTACTACTTAACACAACCTAGTTACCATGGGTCCCAGACCGCATGTCTTGTTGTTATACTTTGTCAGGGTAATCATGTAGGCCATATAGACCTCCCCCGATATGGGGAGTAACATGTATTAAACTGTAAGAACAGTACTACTTAACACAACCTATTTACCATGGGTCCCAGACCGCATGTCTTGTTGTTATACTTTGTCAGGGTAATCATGCAGGCCATATAGACCTCCCCAGATGGGGGAGTAACAGGTATTAAAGTGCTAAGAATAGTACTACTTAACACAACCTAGTTACCATGGGTTCCAGACCACGTGTTTTGTTGTTATACTTTGTCAGTGTAATCATGCAGGCCATATAGACCTCTTCTGATAGGGGGAGTTACAGGGATGAAAGTGCTAAGAATAGTACTACTTAACACAACCTAGTTACTATGGGTCCCAGACCGGATGTTTTGTTGTTATACTTTGTCAGGGTAATCATGCAGGCTATATAGACCTCCCCCAATATGGGGAGTTACAGGGATTAAAGTGCTAAGAATAGTACTACTTAACACAACCTTACCATGGGTCTCAGCCGCATATCTTATTGTTATACTTTGTCAGGGTAATTATATATAATGCAGGCCATACAGACCTCCCCCGATAGGGGGAGTTACAGGGATTAAAGTGCTAAGAATAGTACTACTTAACACAACCTGGTTACCATGGGTCCCAGACCACATGTTTTGTTGTTATACTTTGTCAAGGTAATCATGGAGGTCATATAGACCTCCCCCGATAGGGGGAGTTACAGGGATTAAAGTGCTAAGAATAGTACTACTTAACACAACCTAGTTACCATGGGTCCCAAACCGCATGTTTTGTTGTTATACTTTGTCAGGGTACTCATGCAGGCCATATAGACCTCCCCTGATAGGGGGAGTTACAGGGATTAAAGCGCTAAGAATAGTACTACTTAACACAACCTAGTTACCATGGGTCCCAGACCACATGTTTTGTTGTTATACTTTGTAAAAGGTTATCATGCAGGCCATATAGACCTCCCCCGATAGGGGGAGTTACAGGGATTAAAGTGCTAAGAATAGTACTACTTAACACAACCTAGTTACCATGGGTCCCAGACCGCATGTTTTGTTGTTATACTTTGTCAGGGTAATCATGCAGGCCATATAGACCTCCCCCGATAGGGGGAGTTACAGGGATTAAAGTGTTAAGAATAGTACTACTTAACACAACCTAGTTACCATGGGTCCCAGACCGCATGTCTTGTTGTTATACTTTGTCAGGGTAATCATGTAGGCCATATAGACCTCCCCCGATATGGGGAGTAACATGTATTAAACTGTAAGAACAATACTACTTAACACAACCTATTTACCATGGGTCCCAGCCCGCATGTCTTTTTGTTATACTTTGTCAGGGTAATCATGCAGGCCATATAGACCTCCCCAGATAGGGGGAGTAACAGGTATTAAAGTGCTACGAATAGCACTACTTAACACAACCTAGTTACCATGGGTTCCTGACCACATGTTTAGTTGTTATACTTTGTCAGGGTAATCATGCAGGCCATATAGACCTCCCCTGATAGGGGGAGTTACAGGGATTAAAGTGCTAAGAATAGTACTACTTAACACAACCTAGTTACCATGGGTCCCAGACCGGATGTTTTGTTGTTATACTTTGTCAGGGTAATCATGCAGGCCATATAGACCTCCCCCGATATGGGGAGTTACAGGGATTAAAGTGCTAAGAATAGTACTACTTAACACAACCTTACTATGGGTCCCAGAACGCATATCTTATTGTTATACTTTGTCAGGGTAATTATATATCATGCAGGCCATATAGACCTTCCCCGATAGGGGGAGTTACAGGGATTAAAGTGCTAAGAATAGTACTACTTAACACAACCTAGTTACCATGGGTCGCAGACCACATGTTTTGTAGTTATACTTTGTCAAGGTAATCATGCAGGTCATATAGACCTCCCCCGATAGGGGGAGTTACAGGGATTAAAGTGCTAAGAATAGTATTGCTTAACACAACCTAATTACCATGGGTCCCAGACAGCATGTTTTGTTGTTATACTTTGTCAGGGTAAGAAGAAAAAATGGGGTTTATTTAGCAGCGCTAAAAAAAGCTAGGAAATGATGATACCAATCTAATTTATGTTTTATACAATCTAGTTTATTTAAAAATTCTTATAACACATAAAAACAACAGCAAATGCTTTTCCTAATTAATAAAGGGACGTCTCCCTTATACAAAACTTATAAAAACAGACTAGAACCATATAATCCTAGAATTCCAGTTATAAAGGAATTAATTCTATAGATAACATATGGCAAGCAACAAATTTCTAAGATAAATGGTGAATTGAATATTTAAAAGGCACAAATGTATCAATCCTAACAGCATTACAGTTCTTCAGTAACAAATACAGTTATAAAGTTACACAGTTACTTTCCTTGGACATATAATTGGCTCAGGTGTGCTGGATAGTTAAAAAGGCAAAAAACAGCCGTTATTCTGATTTAGGTGCCAAAGCAATCGTGGTTAATGGAAATGGTTAATTTAACAGATGAATACCTTGATGTCTTTAAAGTTCAGTTTGCGTATTTTAAAAAACGTAGTGCATATTAGTGTAGAGGTACCTTAATATGTCCTGGTTGCAACCGCTGATATTCTTCACTGTGAGGGATTCACAGACTGTTTGTTCCTGGTGCTTCTGATAAGTCACCTGACCTTCTCTTTGATTCAGAGGTCAGGGGTGATGATCCGTTCTGGTGATGTAGTTATCCTTTTTTTTTTTTTTTTCCTTTCTTCTTATAGCCCAAATATTGTTTTCATCTGGGTTCCCTCAGACTTCTTAAGGTTTGAAGAAATCTTTGGTCAGTGTTTAGCAGTAACACCGTATTCCCTGAAGTTACCAAAGGTAGATTTTAACTTGCAGGGTCAGGAGAAAAGTTTAAAGTTGCAGGGTCACACAGCTTTGTGACAGTAGTAAATGAAGTTTAGTAGAGTGTAGCAGGTCCCATTCAACGCGTTTCACCCTTCTGGGCTTTATCAAGAATGAAGTTAAAATCTACCTTTGGTAACTTCAGGGAATACGGTGTTACTGCTAAACACTGACCAAAGATTTCTTCAAACCTTAAGAAGTCTGAGGGAACCCAGATGAAAACAATATTTGGGCTATAAGAAGAAAGGAAAACAAAAAAAAAGGATAACTACATCACCAAAACGGATCATCACCCCTGACCTCTGAATCAAAGAGTAGGTCAGGTGACTTATCAGAAGCACCAGGAACAAACAGTCTGTGAATCCCTCACAGTGAAGAATATCAGCGGTTGCAACCAGGACAGATTAAGGTACCTCTACACTAATTTGCACTACGTTTTTTAAAACACGCAAACTGAACTTTAAAGACATCAAGGTATTCATCTGTTAAATTAACCATTTCCATTAACCACGATTGCTTTGGCACCTAAATCAGAATAACGGCTGTTTTTTGCCTTTTTAACTATTCAGCACACCTGAGCCAATTATATGTCCAAGGAAAGTAACTGTGTAACATTATAACTGTATTTGTTACTGAAGAACTGTAAAGCTGTTAGGATTGATACATTTGTGCCTTTTAAATATTCAATTCACCATTTATCTTAGAAATGTGTTGCTTGCCATATGTTATCTATAGAATTAATTCCTTTATACCTGGAATTCTAGGATTATATGGTTCTAGTCTGTTTTTATAAGTGTTGTATAAGGGAGACGTCCCCTTATTAATTAGGAAAAGCATTTGCTGTTGTTTTTATGTGTTATAAGAATTTTTAAATAAACTAGATTGTATAAAACATAAATTAGATTGGTATCATCATTTCCTAGCTTTTTTTAGCGCTGCTAAATAAACCCCATTTTTTCTTCTTATCCACCATTTAGTTCTCTTTGAGGGAAGAACTTTTTTAGAAGCAGGAATCCACCTTTAGGCGCTCCTATCACACTACACATAAATACTTTGTCAGGGTACTCATGCAGGCCATATAGAACTCCACCGATAGGGGGAGTTACAGGGATTAAAGTGCTAAGGGGGAGTTACAGGGATTAAAGTGCTAAGAATAGTACTACTTAACACAACCTAGTTACCATGGGTCGCAGACCACATGTTTTGTAGTCATACTTTGTCAAGGTAATCATGCAGGTCATATAGACCTCCCCCGATAGGGGGAGTTACAGGGATTAAAGTGCTAAGAATAGTATTGCTTAACACAACCTAATTACCATGGGTCCCAGACAGCATGTTTTGTTGTTATACTTTGTCAGGGTAAGAAGAAAAAATGGGGTTTATTTAGCAGCGCTAAAAAAAGCTAGGAAATGATGATACCAATCTAATTTATGTTTTATACAATCTAGTTTATTTAAAAATTCTTATAACACATAAAAACAACAGCAAATGCTTTTCCTAATTAATAAAGGGACGTCTCCCTTATACAAAACTTATAAAAACAGACTAGAACCATATAATCCTAGAATTCCAGTTATAAAGGAATTAATTCTATAGATAACATATGGCAAGCAACAAATTTCTAAGATAAATGGTGAATTGAATATTTAAAAGGCACAAATGTATCAATCCTAACAGCATTACAGTTCTTCAGTAACAAATACAGTTATAAAGTTACACAGTTACTTTCCTTGGACATATAATTGGCTCAGGTGTGCTGGATAGTTAAAAAGGCAAAAAACAGCCGTTATTCTGATTTAGGTGCCAAAGCAATCGTGGTTAATGGAAATGGTTAATTTAACAGATGAATACCTTGATGTCTTTAAAGTTCAGTTTGCGTATTTTAAAAAACGTAGTGCATATTAGTGTAGAGGTACCTTAATATGTCCTGGTTGCAACCGCTGATATTCTTCACTGTGAGGGATTCACAGACTGTTTGTTCCTGGTGCTTCTGATAAGTCACCTGACCTTCTCTTTGATTCAGAGGTCAGGGGTGATGATCCGTTCTGGTGATGTAGTTATCCTTTTTTTTTTTTTTTTCCTTTCTTCTTATAGCCCAAATATTGTTTTCATCTGGGTTCCCTCAGACTTCTTAAGGTTTGAAGAAATCTTTGGTCAGTGTTTAGCAGTAACACCGTATTCCCTGAAGTTACCAAAGGTAGATTTTAACTTGCAGGGTCAGGAGAAAAGTTTAAAGTTGCAGGGTCACACAGCTTTGTGACAGTAGTAAATGAAGTTTAGTAGAGTGTAGCAGGTCCCATTCAACGCGTTTCACCCTTCTGGGCTTTATCAAGAATGAAGTTAAAATCTACCTTTGGTAACTTCAGGGAATACGGTGTTACTGCTAAACACTGACCAAAGATTTCTTCAAACCTTAAGAAGTCTGAGGGAACCCAGATGAAAACAATATTTGGGCTATAAGAAGAAAGGAAAACAAAAAAAAAGGATAACTACATCACCAAAACGGATCATCACCCCTGACCTCTGAATCAAAGAGTAGGTCAGGTGACTTATCAGAAGCACCAGGAACAAACAGTCTGTGAATCCCTCACAGTGAAGAATATCAGCGGTTGCAACCAGGACAGATTAAGGTACCTCTACACTAATTTGCACTACGTTTTTTAAAACACGCAAACTGAACTTTAAAGACATCAAGGTATTCATCTGTTAAATTAACCATTTCCATTAACCACGATTGCTTTGGCACCTAAATCAGAATAACGGCTGTTTTTTGCCTTTTTAACTATTCAGCACACCTGAGCCAATTATATGTCCAAGGAAAGTAACTGTGTAACTTTATAACTGTATTTGTTACTGAAGAACTGTAAAGCTGTTAGGATTGATACATTTGTGCCTTTTAAATATTCAATTCACCATTTATCTTAGAAATGTGTTGCTTGCCATATGTTATCTATAGAATTAATTCCTTTATACCTGGAATTCTAGGATTATATGGTTCTAGTCTGTTTTTATAAGTGTTGTATAAGGGAGACGTCCCCTTATTAATTAGGAAAAGCATTTGCTGTTGTTTTTATGTGTTATAAGAATTTTTAAATAAACTAGATTGTATAAAACATAAATTAGATTGGTATCATCATTTCCTAGCTTTTTTTAGCGCTGCTAAATAAACCCCATTTTTTCTTCTTATCCACCATTTAGTTCTCTTTGAGGGAAGAACTTTTTTAGAAGCAGGAATCCACCTTTAGGCGCTCCTATCACACTACACATAAATACTTTGTCAGGGTACTCATGCAGGCCATATAGAACTCCACCGATAGGGGGAGTTACAGGGATTAAAGTGCTAAGGGGGAGTTACAGGGATTAAAGTGCTAAGAATAGTACTACTTAACACAACCTAGTTACCATGGGTCCCAGACCGCATGTTTTGTTGTTATACTTTGTCAGGGTAATCATGCAGGCCCTATAGACCTCCCCCGATAGGGGGAGTTACAGGGATTAAAGTGCTAAGGGGGAGTTACAGGGATTAAAGTGCTAAGAATAGTAATACTTAACACAACCTATTTACCATGGGTCCCAGACCACATGTTTTGTTGATATACTTTTTCAGGGTAATCATGCAGGCCATACAGACCTCCCCCAATTGGGGGAGTTACAGGGATTAAAATGCTAAGAATAGTACTACTTAACAAAACCTTGTTACCATGGGTCCCAGACCGCATGTCTTGTTGTTATACTTTGTCAGGGTAATCATGCAGGCCATATAGACCTCCCCCGATATGGGGAGTAACAGTGATTAAACTGCTAAGAACAGTACTACTTAACACAACCTAGTTACCATGGGTCCCAGATTGCATGTTTTGTTGTTATACTTTGTCAGGGTAATCATGCAGGCCATATAGACCTCCCCAGATAGGGGGAGTAACAGGTATTAAAGTGCTAAGAATAGTACTACTTAACACAGCCTAGTTACCATGGGTCCCAGACCACATGTTTTGTTGTTATACTTTGTCAGGGTAATCATGCAGGCCATACAGACCTCCCCCGATTGGGGGAGTTACAGGGATTAAAGTGCTAAGAATAGTACTACTTAACACAACCTTGTTACCATGGGTCCCAGACCGCATGTCTTGTTGTTATACTTTGTCAGGGTAATCATGCAGGCCATATAGACCTCCCCCGATATGGGGAGTAACAGTGATTAAACTGCTAAGAACAGTACTACTTAACACAACCTAGTTACCATGGGTCCCAGATCGCATGTTTTGTTGTTATACTTTGTCAGGGTAATCATGCAGGCCATATAGACCTCCCCAGATAGGGGGGAGTAACAAGTATTAAAGTGCTAAGAATAGTACTACTTAACACAACCTAGTTACCATGGGTTCCAGACCACATGTTTTGTTGTTATACTTTGTCAGGGTAATCATGCAGGCCATATAGACCTCCCCCAATTGGGGGAGTTACAGGGATTAAAGTGCTAAGAATAGTACTACTTAAAACAACCTAGTTACCATGGGTCCCAGACCGGATGTTTTGTTGTTATATTTTGTCAGGGTATTCATGCAGGCCATATAGACCTCCCCCTATATGGGGAGTAACAGGTATTAAACTGCTAAGAACAGTACTACATAACACAACCTAGTTACCATGGGTCCCAGACCGCATGTCTTGTTGTTATACTTTGTCAGGGTAATCATGTAGGCCATATAGACCTCCTCCGATATGGGGAGTAACAGGTATTAAACTGCTTAGAACAGTACTACTTAACACAACCTAGTTACCATGGGTCCCAGACCGCATGTCTTGTTGTTATACTTTGTCAGGGTAATCATGCAGGCCATATAGACCTCCCCAGATAGGGGGAGTAACATGTATTAAAGTGCTAATAATTGTACTACTTAACACAACCTAGTTACCATGGGTCCCAGACCACATGTTTTGTTGTTATACTTTGTCAGGGTAATCATGCAGGCCATATAGACCTCCCCCGATAGGGGGAGTTACAGGGATTAAAGTGCTAAGAATAGTACTACTTAACACAACCTAGTTACCATGGGTCCCAGACCACATGTTTTGTTGTTATACTTTGTCAGGGTAATCATGCAGGCCATATAGACCTCCCCCGATATGGGGAGTAACAGGTATTAAACTGCTAAGAACAGTACTACTTAACACAACCTAGTTACCATGGGTCCCAGACCGCATGTCTTGTTGTTATACTTTGTCAGGGTGATCATGTAGGCCATATAGACCTCCCCCGATATGGGGAGTAACATGTATTAAACTGTAAGAACAGTACTACTTAACACAACCTAGTTACCATGGGTCCCAGACCGCATGTCTTGTTGATATACTTTGTCAGGTTAATCATGCAGGTCATATAGACCTCCCCGATAGGTGGAGTAACATGGATTAAAGTGCTAAGAATAGTACTAATATAAACACAACCTAGTTACCATGGGTCCCATACCGCATGTTTTGTTGTAATACTTTGTCAGGGTAATCATGCAGGCCATATATACCTCCCCGATATGGGGAGTAACAAGTATTAAACTGCTAAGAACAGTACTACTTAACACAACCTAGTTACCATGGGTCCCACACCGCATGTCTTGTTGTTATACTTTGTCAGGGTGTTACGGTTGCCTCCAGGCTGGCTGGAAGTTGGACCGTAGAAAAGGATGCTCCTAGCGCTCACCAACGGATCTTCAGCACCGTAGACACTATAACTACTGTGTAGCCACCATACGTAATGCAGACTCTACGAACCACCGCTGCTGGGCTGGTATCTCGCCATCTGCTCTGCGCCCTGGACCTACGACCAGGCTCCAGTAGGTGAACCTCTTCCTTCTGTACAGCGAAGCAGGATCAGGAACAAGAGCTCTTACAAGAGCTCAGTAGCTAAGGGAGTATATAGAGCATAGCAATCTCTGTAGTGATTATAGCTGTCCCCTACAAACATGAGTCAAAGCTGCAAGTTAGAGGGTCAGAAAAGGTCTGATGTGCTGGAACACACAGCCTGCTTTTTATTGAGGTTACATGCAAAAAAGACACTCTCAGGGGGAGGCATAAAATCCACAATCACACATTTGATACATTTAGATAGCAAGATAACGCCCGTTGACAGGCCACCATAGAATTACATTACTTCAGCAGATAACAAGTTACAAGAAAACAATGTGGTCCATCTTATCACTAGCAGGCTGATTAGACAATGGGAATGTTTATCACTAAACTTAATTAGAGCTGATCCCAGCAAACTTGTATTTAGAATAGGTTCTTGAAGCTGAACAAAATTAACTCTTAATGGCACACAATGAAAACTAATGCTTTTGTAACAGTGCTCCCTTTCTGTGGAACACTCTGACTGTGTGGTACTTGGTTCAGTAAGCCCTATTTACTGAGCCAAGTGGGAGAAGCCAGGGACAAGTTATTCTACAGGTCTGGGGACATAGTCTTAAAGGGGCATTGTTCACCAAAGTCACAATATGTCCCCAGACGGTTCTTAAAGGGCCATACACACCCAATAAAAGTTAATATGTTTTCAGGGGCACAATCTTCCAGGGGCCATAGTCATGAGGAAGGAGGCTGGCAAATAGGCTTCTCCAAAATCCAGGGAAGCAGGGCAATTTTCCATTTAAAGGGCCAGTTACAAATAGCAGATTGTAACATATCTCCCCTTTTGGAGGGAGACTAACCAGGCACCTGACCTTCTGTCGGTCAGTGCCTAAGTTAGTCTCGCAACCCACCCACAAATAAACATTAGCAGCAAAGTAGCCCCCCCACAATAAGTAGTACTGGCCTGTAGGTTCCAGGTTGTAGATGAAAGTGTAGCATCCTCGGCCTTCCTGGCGCAGCTGGGCAAATAGCTGGTGGTACTTTGGGGGGCAGAGGCCAGCGGCACTCTGCCCTGGTGCCAGCGCTTCTGCTGGGGTGAGGGGTTTGCAGGCCAGTCCTGTTACAAGGGGGTCTGTAGGGCAGAGGCCAGCAGCGCTCTGTCCTGGTGCCAGCTCTTCTGCTGGGGAAATTGGGGCATAGTCCTGCCCGGTGGCAAAGGGAACGTGGGGGTCAGTGGGGGTTAACATCTCCACTGTTAACCCTGGGCCCAAGTTAGGAGTTAGCTGGGGAGGGGGAGATTGGCTTACCTTCTCCTCCTGATACTCCGGTGGCCGTTGGGAAGGGAGGTCGATGCTCTCCGCTCCCTGTGGAACATGCTGCGGCTGGGGAGAGAGACCAGTTGTCTCTTCTCCCTGGAAGGCACACTCCAGCTGGGGAGGGAGGTCGATGCTCTCCCCTCCCTGTAGCTGGGTCTGTCGCTGGGGATCTGGGCTGCCTGCCCAGCATCCCTGTAGGGCCGGTAGAGAGACTGCGGTCCCATCTCCACCTGCCTGCTGGGGGTCCTCCCAGGACCAGTCTATGAGGCCTGCTGCCTCGGGTATCTCTGGTTGGGGTTGGGGAAGGAGACCGGTTGTCTCTTCCCTCTGCACGGTATACTGCCGCTGGGGAGGGAGGTCGCTGCTCTCCTCTCCCTGTAACTCACTTTCTCGCTGGAGACCAGGTGTCCATACCCTCAAACTCCACAGTTGGCGCTCAAAGGCTCGTGCCGCTTCGTTCTCAGTATCCAATTCCCGGATGATGCGACTGACTACCTCCTGCACAGGGTCTGGACCATATCGGACTAGCCGCCTCTTTACCTCTGGAACGAAATCAGCGCCCTCATAGCGATGGATCCGGTTGAGGTGCTCTTCACAGGGTTCTGACCAGTATCTTGCCAGCTCCATGCTGCTGTAGGTAGGGACGCTGCGCAGTGGCTAGCGTTGCCCTCAATAACTCTCCTACGATACCAGTGCTGTTGGGGTGCTGCTCCTTGCGCTAGGACGCCATCCCACCGCTGCCGCCAAATGTTACGGTTGCCTCCAGGCTGGCTGGAAGTTGGACCGTACAAAAGGATGCTCCTAGCGCTCACCAATGGATCTTCGGCACCGTAGACACTATAACTACTGCGTAGCCACCATACGTAATGCAGACTCTACGAACCACCGCTGCTGTGCTGGTATCTCGCCATCTGCTCTGCGCCCTGGACCTACGACCAGGCTCCAGTAGGTGAACCTCTTCCTTCTGTACAGCGAAGCAGGATCAGGAACAAGAGCTGTTACAAGAACTCAGTAGCTAAGGGAGTATATAGAGCATAGCAATCCCTGTAGTTATTATAGCTGTCCCCTACAAACATGAGTCAAAGCTGCAAAACTTATAAAAACAGACTAGAACCATATAATCCTAGAATTCCAGTTATAAAGGAATTAATTCTATAGATAACATATGGCAAGCAACAAATTTCTAATATAAATGGTGAATTGAATATTTAAAAGGCACAAATGTATCAATCCTAACAGCATTACAGTTCTTCAGTAACAAATACAGTTATAAAGTTACACAGTTACTTTCCTTGGACATATAATTGGCTCAGGTGTGCTGGATAGTTAAAAAGGCAAAAAACAGCCGTTATTCTGATTTAGGTGCCAAAGCAATCGTGGTTAATGGAAATGGTTAATTTAACAGATGAATACCTTGATGTCTTTAAAGTTCAGTTTGCGTATTTTAAAAAACGTAGTGCATATTAGTGTAGAGGTACCTTAATCTGTCCTGGTTGCAACCGCTGATATTCTTCACTGTGAGGGATTCACAGACTGTTTGTTCCTGGTGCTTCTGATAAGTCACCTGACCTTCTCTTTGATTCAGAGGTCAGGGGTGATGATCCGTTCTGGTGATGTAGTTATCCTTTTTTTTTTGTTTTCCTTTCTTCTTATAGCCCAAATATTGTTTTCATCTGGGTTCCCTCAGACTTCTTAAGGTTTGAAGAAATCTTTGGTCAGTGTTTAGCAGTAACACCGTATTCCCTGAAGTTACCAAAGGTAGATTTTAACTTGCAGGGTCAGGAGAAAAGTTTAAAGTTGCAGGGTCACACAGCTTTGTGACAGTAGTAAATGAAGTTTAGTAGAGTGTAGCAGGTTCCATTCAACGCGTTTCACCCTTCTGGGCTTTATCAAGAATGAAGTTAAAATCTACCTTTGGTAACTTCAGGGAATACGGTGTTACTGCTAAACACTGACCAAAGATTTCTTCAAACCTTAAGAAGTCTGAGGGAACCCAGATGAAAACAATATTTGGGCTATAAGAAGAAAGGAAAACAAAAAAAAAGGATAACTACATCACCAGAACGGATCATCACCCCTGACCTCTGAATCAAAGAGTAGGTCAGGTGACTTATCAGAAGCACCAGGAACAAACAGTCTGTGAATCCCTCACAGTGAAGAATATCAGCGGTTGCAACCAGGACAGATTAAGGTACCTCTACACTAATTTGCACTACGTTTTTTAAAACACGCAAACTGAACTTTAAAGACATCAAGGTATTCATCTGTTAAATTAACCATTTCCATTAACCACGATTGCTTTGGCACCTAAATCAGAATAACGGCTGTTTTTTGCCTTTTTAACTATTCAGCACACCTGAGCCAATTATATGTCCAAGGAAAGTAACTGTGTAACTTTATAACTGTATTTGTTACTGAAGAACTGTAAAGCTGTTAGGATTGATACATTTGTGCCTTTTAAATATTCAATTCACCATTTATCTTAGAAATGTGTTGCTTGCCATATGTTATCTATAGAATTAATTCCTTTATACCTGGAATTCTAGGATTATATGGTTCTAGTCTGTTTTTATAAGTGTTGTATAAGGGAGACGTCCCCTTATTAATTAGGAAAAGCATTTGCTGTTGTTTTTATGTGTTATAAGAATTTTTAAATAAACTAGATTCTATAAAACATAAATTAGATTGGTATCATCATTTCCTAGCTTTTTTTAGCGCTGCTAAATAAACCCCATTTTTTCTTCTTATCCACCATTTAGTTCTCTTTGAGGGAAGAACTTTTTTAGCAGCAGGAATCCACCTTTAGGCGCTCCTATCACACTACACATAAATACTTTGTCAGGGTACTCATGCAGGCCATATAGACCTCCACCGAAAGGGGGAGTTACAGGGATTAAAGTGCTAAGGGGGAGTTACAGGGATTAAAGTGCTAAGAATAGTACTACTTAACACAACCTAGTTACCATGGGTCCCAGACCACATGTTTTGTTGTTCTACTTTGTAAAAGGTAATCATGCAGGCCATATAGACCTCCCCCGATAGGGGGAGTTACAGGGATTAAAGTGCTAAGAATAGTACTTTTTAACACAACCTAGTTACCATGGGTCCCAGACCACATGTTTTGTTGTTATACTTTTTCAGGGTAATCATGCAGGCCATATAGACCTCCCCCGATAGGGGGAGTTACAGGGATTAAAGTGCTAAGGGGGAGTTACAGGGATTAAAGTGCTAAGAATAGTACTACTTAACACAACCTAGTTACCATGGGTCTCAGACCACATGTTTTGTTGTTATACTTTTTCAGGGTAATCATGCAGGCCATACAGACCTCCCCCGATTGGGGGAGTTACAGGGATTAAAAGGCTAAGAATAGTACTACTTAACAAAACCTTGTTACCATGGGTCCCAGACCGCATGTCTTGTTGTTATACTTTGTCAGGGAAATCATGCAGGCCATATAGACCTCCCCCGATATGGGGAGTTACAGTGATTAAACTGCTAAGAACAGTACTACTTAACACAACCTAGTTACCATGGGTCCCAGATTGCATGTTTTGTTGTTATACTTTGTCAGGGTAATCATGCAGGCCATATAGACCTCCCCAGATAGGGGGAGTAACAGGTATTAAAGTGCTAAGAATAGTACTACTTAACACAACCTAGTTACCATGGGTCCCAGACCACATGTTTTGTTGTTATACTTTGTCAGGGTAATCATGCAGGCCATACAGACCTCCCCCGATTGGGGGAGTTACAGGGATTAAAGTGCTAAGAATAGTACTACTTAACACAACCTTGTTACCATGGGTCCCAGACCGCATGTCTTGTTGTTATACTTTGTCAGGGTAATCATGCAGGCCATATAGACCTCCCCCGATATGGGGAGTAACAGTGATTAAACTGCTAAGAACAGTACTACTTAACACAACCTAGTTACCATGGGTCCCAGATCGCATGTTTTGTTGTTATACTTTGTCAGGGTAATCATGCAGGCCATATAGACCTCCCCAGATAGGGGGGAGTAACAGGTATTAAAGTGCTAAGAATAGTACTACTTAACACAACCTAGTTACCATGGGTCCCAGACCACATGTTTTGTTGTTATACTTTGTCAGGGTAATCATGCAGGCCATATAGACCTCCCCCAATAGGGGGAGTTACAGGGATTAAAGTGCTAAGAATAGTACTACTTAACACAACCTAGTTACCATGGGTCCCAGACCGGATGTTTTGTTCTTATATTTTGTCAGGGTAATCATGCAGGCCATATAGACCTCCCCCTATATGGGGAGTAACAGGTATTAAACTGCTAAGAACAGTACTACTTAACACAACCTAGTTACCATGGGTCCCAGACCGCATGTCTTGTTGTTATACTTTGTCAGGGTAATCATGTAGGCCATATAGACCTCCTCCGATATGGGGAGTAACAGGTATTAAACTGCTTAGAACAGTACTACTTAACACAACCTAGTTACCATGGGTCCCAGACCGCATGTCTTGTTGTTATACTTTGTCAGGGTAATCATGCAGGCCATATAGACCTCCCCAGATAGGGGGAGTAACATGTATTAAAGTGCTAAGAATTGTACTACTTAACACAACCTAGTTACCATGGGTCCCAGACCACATGTTTTGTTGTTATACTTTGTCAGGGTAATCATGCAGGCCATATAGACCTCCCCCGATAGGGGGAGTTACAGGGATTAAAGTGCTAAGAATAGTACTACTTAACAAAACCTAGTTACCATGGGTCCCAGACCACATGTTTTGTTGTTATACTTTGTCAGGGTAATCATGCAGGCCATATAGACCTCCCCCGATATGGGGAGTAACAGGTATTAAACTGCTAAGAACAGTACTACTTAACACAACCTAGTTACCATGGGTCCCACACCGCATGTCTTGTTGTTATACTTTGTCAGGGTGATCATGTAGGCCATATAGACCTCCCCCGATATGGGGAGTAACATGTATTAAACTGTAAGAACAGTACTACTTAACACAACCTAGTTACCATGGGTCCCAGACCGCATGTCTTGTTGATATACTTTGTCAGGTTAATCATGCAGGTCATATAGACCTCCCCGATAGGTGGAGTAACATGGATTAAAGTGCTAAGAATAGTACTCATATAAACACAACCTAGTTACCATGGGTCCCATACCGCATGTTTTGTTGTAATACTTTGTCAGGGTAATCATGCAGGCCATATAGACCTCCCCGATATGGGGAGTAACAGGTATTAAACTGCTAAGAACAGTACTACTTAACACAACCTAGTTACCATGGGTCCCACACCGCATGTCTTGTTGTTATACTTTGTCAGGGTTTTACGGTTGCCTCCAGGCTGGCTGGAAGTTGGACCGTAGAAATGGATGCTCCTAGCGCTCACCAACGGATCTTCAGCACCGTAGACACTATAACTACTGTGTAGCCACCATACGTAATGCAGACTCTACGAACCACCGCTGCTGGGCTGGTATCTCGCCATCTGCTCTGCGCCCTGGACCTACGACCAGGCTCCAGTAGGTGAACCTCTTCCTTCTGTACAGCGAAGCAGGATCAGGAACAAGAGCTCTTACAAGAGCTCAGTAGCTAAGGGAGTATATAGAGCATAGCAATCTCTGTAGTGATTATAGCTGTCCCCTACAAACATGAGTCAAAGCTGCAAGTTAGAGGGTCAGAAAAGGTCTGATGTGCTGGAACACACAGCCTGCTTTTTATTGAGGTTACATGCAAAAAAGACACTCTCAGGGGGAGGCATAAAATCCACAATCACACATTTGATACATTTATGTAGCGAGATAACGCCCGTTGAAAGGCCACCATAGAATTACATTACTTCAGCAGATAACAAGTTACAAGAAAACAATGCGGTCCATCTTATCACTAGCAGGCTGATTAGACAATGGGAATATTTATCACTAAACTTAATTAGAGCTGATCCCAGCAAACTTGTATTTAGAATAGGTTCTTGAAGCTGAACAAAATTAACTCTTAATGGCACACAATGAAAACTAATGCTTTTGTAACAGTGCTCCCTTTCTGTGGAACACTCTGCCTGTGTGGTACTTGGTTCAGTAAGCCCTATTTACTGAGCCAAGTGGGAGAAGCCAGGGACAAGTTATTTTACAGGTCTGGGGACATAGTCTTAAAGGGGCATTGTTCACCAAAGTCACAATATGTCCCCAGACAGTTCTTAAAGGGCCATACACACCCAATAAAAGTTAATATGTTTTCAGGGGCACAATCTTCCAGGGGCCATAGTCATGAGAAAGGAGGCTGGCAAATAGGCTTCTCCAAAATCCAGGGAAGCAGGGCAATTTTCCATTTAAAGGGCCAGTTACAAATAGCAGTTTGTAACACAGGGTAATTATGCAGGCCATATAGACCTCCCCAGATAGGGGGAGTAACAGGTATTAAACAGCTAAGAACAGTACTACTTAACACAACCTAGTTACCATGGGTCCCAAACCACATGTTTTGTTGTTATACTTTGTCAGGGTAATCATGCAGGCCATATAGACCTCCCCAGATAGGGGGATTAACAGGTATTAAACTGCTAAGAACAGTACTACTTAACACAACCTAGTTAAAATGGGTCCCAGACCACATGTTTTGTTGTTATACTTTGTCAGGGTAATCATGCAGGCCATATAGACCTCCCCAGATAGGGGGAGTTACAGGGATTAAAGTGCTAAGAATAGTACTACTTAACACAACCTAGTTACCATGGGTCCCAGACCACATGTTTTGTTGTTATACTTTGTCAAGGTAATCATGCAGGCCATATAGACCTCCCCCGAAAGGGGGAGTAACAGGGATTAAAGTGCTAAGAACAGTACTACTTAACACAACCTAGTTACCATGGGTCCCAGACCACATGTTTTGTTGTTATACTTTGTCAGGGTAATCATGCAGGCCATATAGACCTCCACCTATAGGGGGAGTAACAGGTATTAAAGTGCTAAGAATAGGACTACTTAACACAACCTAGTTACCATGTGTCCGAGACCGCATGTTTTATTATTATACTTTGTCAGGGTAATTACATATCTATCAAATCTATTTATTTATCTTCTATCGATTCTATCTAACCATCAATCTATGTATATCTATCTATCTATCAAATCTATCTCGTGGCCGGACTGATTTGAGACAGCCACTTGTGTTTAGGCCAAATTTGAAGTAGGAGGACAGACCAATCATCTTCTTCCATCTCCCTGTTCCAAAAATGCAGGTAGTAAACTGCTAAGAATAGTACTACTTAACACACCACGGGTCCCAGACCGCATGTCTTATTGTTATACTCTGTCAGGGAAATTATATATCTATCAAATCTATATATTTATCTATCGAATCTATCTAACTATCAATCGTATATATCAAATATATATTGCATCTATTGATCTATGTAATTCATATCTATCAAATGTATATTGCATCTTTTGATCTATGCAATTTGTTTCTATCATATGTATATTGCATCTATTGATCTATGTAATCTAAGTATCTATCTATCTATCAAATCTATCTATCTCGTGGTTGTGCAAATGGACTGTTTGCGGTTGTTTGTGGTGCGTTACACGGGGAGTTTGGTCTGTCACTGTGAAGTGGGCGTAACCCTTACACTACCTGATCGATACAACATCATACCTGATGTTTTAAAGCACGTTATTCAAAAAATATTTAGGAATGTTAGGTGATTAAGGCACTTTATGGGTTAAAACCAGACTCTGCATCAACTATGTAATTTTCCATGGGAGTTTTGCCATGGATCCCCCTCCGGCATGCGACAGTCCAGGTGTTAGTCCCCTTGAAACAACTTTTCCATCACTATTGTGGCCAGAAAGAGTCTTTGTGGGTTTTAAGAACAGTACTACTTAACACAACCTAGTTACCATGGGTCCCAGACCGCATGTCTTGTTGTTATACTTTGTCAGGGTAATTATGCAGGCCATATAGACCTCCCCAGATAGGGGGAGTAACAGGTATTAAACTGCTAAGAACAGTACTACTTAACACAACCTAGTTACCATGGGTCCCAGACCGCATGTCTTGTTGTTATACTTTGTCAGGGTAATCATGCAGGCCATATAGACCTCCCCAGATAGGGGGAGTAACAGGTATTAAAGTGCTAAGAATAGTACTACTTAACACAACCTAGTTACCATGGGTCCCAGACCACATGTTTTGTTGTTATACTTTGTCAGGGTAATCATGCAGGCCATATAGACCTCCCCCGATAGGGGGAGTTACAGGGATTAAAGTGCTAAGAATAGTACTACTTAACACAACCTAGTTACCATGGGTCCCAGACCAGATGTTTTCTTGTTATACTTTGTCAGGGTAATCATGCAGGCCATATAGACCTCCCCGATATGGGGAGTAACAGGTATTAAACTGCTAAGAACAGTACTACTTAACACAACCTTGTTACCATGGGTCCCACACCGCATGTCTTGTTGTTATACTTTGTCAGGGTAATTATGCAGGCCATATAGACCTCCCCAGATAGGGGGAGTAACAGGTATTAAACTGCTAAGAACAGTACTACTTAACACAACCTAGTTACCATGGGTCCCAGACCACATGTTTTGTTGTTATACTTTGTCAGGGTAATCATGCAGGCCATATAGACCTCCCCCGATAGGGGGAGTTACAGGGATTAAAGTGCTAAGAATAGTACTACTTAACACAACCTAGTTACCATGGGTCCCAGCCCACATGTTTTGTTGTTATACTTTGTCAAGATAATCATGCAGGCCATATAGACCTCCCCCGATAGGGGGAGTAACAGGGATTAAAGTGCTAAGAATAGTACTACTTAACACAACCTAGTTACCATGGGTCCCAGACCACATGTTTTGTTGTTATACTTTGTCAGGGTAATCATGCAGGCCATATAGACCTCCACCTATAGGGGGAGTAACAGGTATTAAAGTGCTAAGAATAGGACTACTTAACACAACCTAGTTACCATGGGTCCCAGACCGCATGTTTTATTATTATACTTTGTCAGGGTAATTATATATCTATCAAATCTATCTATTTATCTTCTATCGATTCTATCTAACCATCAATCTATGTATATCTATCTATCAAATCGATCTATCTCGTGACCGGACTGATTTGAGACAGCCACTTGTGTTTAGGCCAAATTTGAAGTAGGAGGACAGACCAATCATCTTCTTCCATCTCCCTGTTCCAAAAATGCAGGCCATATAGACCTCCCCCGATAGGGGGAGTAACAGGTAGTAAACTGCTAAGAATAGTACTACTTAACACACCATGGGTCCCAGACCGCATGTCTTATTGTTATACTCTGTCAGGGAAATTATATATCTATCAAATCCATCTATTTATCTATCGAATCTATCTAACTATCAATTATATATATCAAATATATATTGCATCTATTTATCTATGTAATTCATATCTATCAAATGTATATTGCATCTTTTGATCTATGTAATTCGTATCTATCAAATGTATATTGCATCGATTGATCTATGTAATCTATGTATCTATCTATCAAATCTATCTATCTCTTGGTTGTGCAAATGGACTGTTTGCGGTTGTTTGCGGTGCGTTACACGGGGAGTTTGGTCTGTCACAGTGAAGCGGGCATAACCCTTACACTACCTGATCGATACAACATCATACCTGATGTTTTAAAGCATGTTATTCATAAAATATTTAGGAATGTTAGGTGATTAAGGCCCTTTATGGGTTAAAACCACACTCTGCATCAACTATGTAATTTTCCATGGGAGTTTTGCCATGGATCCCCCTCCGGCATGCGACAGTCCAGGTGTTAGTCCCCTTGAAACAACTTTTACATCACTATTGTGGCCAGAAAGAGTCTTTGTGGGTTTTAAGAACAGTACTACTTAACACAACCTAGTTACCATGGGTCCCAGACCGCATGTCTTGTTGTTATACTTTGTCAGGGTAATTATGCAGGCCATATAGACCTCCCCAGATAGGGGGAGTAACAGGTATTAAACTGCTAAGAATAGTACTACTTAACACAACCTAGTTACCATGGGTCCCAGCCCACATGTTTTGTTGTTATACTTTGTCAAGGTAATCATGCAGGCCATATAGACCTCCCCCGATAGGGGGAGTAACAGGGATTAAAGTGCTAAGAATAGTACTACTTAACACAACCTAGTTACCATGGGTCCCAGACCACATGTTTTGTTGTTATACTTTGTCAGGGTAATCATGCAGGCCATATAGACCTCCACCTATAGGGGGAGTAACAGGTATTAAAGTGCTAAGAATAGGACTACTTAACACAACCTAGTTACCATGGGTCCCAGACCGCATGTTTTATTATTATACTTTGTCAGGGTAATTATATATCTATCAAATCTATCTATTTATCTTCTATCGATTCTATCTAACCATCAATCTATGTATATCTATCTATCAAATCCATCTATCTCGTGGCCGGACTGATTTGAGACAGCCACTTGTGTTTAGGCCAAATTTGAAGTAGGAGGACAGACACCATGGGTCCCAGACCGCATGTCTTATTGTTATACTCTGTCAGGGAAATTATATATCTATCAAATCCATCTATTTATCTATCGAATCTATCTAACTATCAATCATATATATCAAATATATATTGCATCTATTTATCTATGTAATTCATATCTATCAAATGTATATTGCATCTTTTGATCTATGTAATTCGTATCTATCAAATGTATCTTGCATCGATTGATCTAAGTAATTCGTATCTATCAATTGTATATTGCATCTATTGATCTATGTAATTTGTTTCTATCATATGTATATTGCATCTATTGATCTATGTAATCTATGTATCTATCTATCAAATCTATCTATCTCTTGGTTGTGCAAATGGACTGTTTGCGGTTGTTTGCGGTGCGTTACACGGGGAGTTTGGTCTGTCACTGTGAAGCGGGCATAACCCTTACACTACCTGATCGATACAACATCATACCTGATGTTTTAAAGCATGTTATTCAAAAAATATTTAGGAATGTTAGGTGATTAAGGCCCTTTATGGGTTAAAACCACACTCTGCATCAACTATGTAATTTTCCATGGGAGTTTTGCCATGGATCCCCCTCCGGCATGCGACAGTCCAGGTGTTAGTCCCCTTGAAACAACTTTTACATCACTATTGTGGCCAGAAAGAGTCTTTGTGGGTTTTAAGAACAGTACTACTTAACACAACCTAGTTACCATGGGTCCCAGACCGCATGTCTTGTTGTTATACTTTGTCAGGGTAATTATGCAGGCCATATAGACCTCCCCAGATAGGGGGAGTAACAGGTATTAAACTGCTAAGAATAGTACTACTTAACACAACCTAGTTACCATGGGTCCCAGCCCACATGTTTTGTTGTTATACTTTGTCAAGGTAATCATGCAGGCCATATAGACCTCCCCCGATAGGGGGAGTAACAGGGATTAAAGTGCTAAGAATAGTACTACTTAACACAACCTAGTTACCATGGGTCCCAGACCACATGTTTTGTTGTTATACTTTGTCAGGGTAATCATGCAGGCCATATAGACCTCCACCTATAGGGGGAGTAACAGGTATTAAAGTGCTAAGAATAGGACTACTTAACACAACCTAGTTACCATGGGTCCCAGACCGCATGTTTTATTATTATACTTTGTCAGGGTAATTATATATCTATCAAATCTATCTATTTATCTTCTATCGATTCTATCTAACCATCAATCTATGTATATCTATCTATCAAATCCATCTATCTCGTGGCCGGACTGATTTGAGACAGCCACTTGTGTTTAGGCCAAATTTGAAGTAGGTGGACAGACACCATGGGTCCCAGACCGCATGTCTTATTGTTATACTCTGTCAGGGAAATTATATATCTATCAAATCCATCTATTTATCTATCGAATCTATCTAACTATCAATCATATATATCAAATATATATTGCATCTATTTATCTATGTAATTCATATCTATCAAATGTATATTGCATCTTTTGATCTATGTAATTCGTATCTATCAAATGTATATTGCATCGATTGATCTAAGTAATTCGTATCTATCAATTGTATATTGCATCTATTGATCTATGTAATTTGTTTCTATCATATGTATATTGCATCTATTGATCTATGTAATCTATGTATCTATCTATCAAATCTATCTATCTCTTGGTTGTGCAAATGGACTGTTTGCGGTTGTTTGCGGTGCGTTACACGGGGAGTTTGGTCTGTCACTGTGAAGCGGGCATAACCCTTACACTACCTGATCGATACAACATCATACCTGATGTTTTAAAGCATGTTATTCAAAAAATATTTAGGAATGTTAGGTGATTAAGGCCCTTTATGGGTTAAAACCACACTCTGCATCAACTATGTAATTTTCCATGGGAGTTTTGCCATGGATCCCCCTCCGGCATGCGACAGTCCAGGTGTTAGTCCCCTTGAAACAACTTTTACATCACTATTGTGGCCAGAAAGAGTCTTTGTGGGTTTTAAGAACAGTACTACTTAACACAACCTAGTTACCATGGGTCCCAGACCGCATGTCTTGTTGTTATACTTTGTCAGGGTAATTATGCAGGCCATATAGACCTCCCCAGATAGGGGGAGTAACAGGTATTAAACTGCTAAGAATAGTACTACTTAACACAACCTAGTTACCATGGGTCCCAGCCCACATGTTTTGTTGTTATACTTTGTCAAGGTAATCATGCAGGCCATATAGACCTCCCCCGATAGGGGGAGTAACAGGGATTAAAGTGCTAAGAATAGGACTACTTAACACAACCTAGTTACCATGGGTCCCAGCCCACATGTTTTGTTGTTATACTTTGTCAGGGTAATCATGCAGGCCATATAGACCTCCACCTATAGGGGGAGTAACAGGTATTAAAGTGCTAAGAATAGGACTACTTAACACAACCTAGTTACCATGGGTCCCAGACCGCATGTTTTATTATTATACTTTGTCAGGGTAATTATATATCTATCAAATCTATCTATTTATCTTCTATCGATTCTATCTAACCATCAATCTATGTATATCTATCTATCAAATCCATCTATCTCGTGGCCGGACTGATTTGAGACAGCCACTTGTGTTTAGGCCAAATTTGAAGTAGGAGGACAGACACCATGGGTCCCAGACCGCATGTCTTATTGTTATACTCTGTCAGGGAAATTATATATCTATCAAATCCATCTATTTATCTATCGAATCTATCTAACTATCAATCATATATATCAAATATATATTGCATCTATTTATCTATGTAATTCATATCTATCAAATGTATATTGCATCTTTTGATCTATGTAATTCGTATCTATCAAATGTATCTTGCATCGATTGATCTAAGTAATTCGTATCTATCAATTGTATATTGCATCTATTGATCTATGTAATTTGTTTCTATCATATGTATATTGCATCTATTGATCTATGTAATCTATGTATCTATCTATCAAATCTATCTATCTCTTGGTTGTGCAAATGGACTGTTTGCGGTTGTTTGCGGTGCGTTACACGGGGAGTTTGGTCTGTCACTGTGAAGCGGGCATAACCCTTACACTACCTGATCGATACAACATCATACCTGATGTTTTAAAGCATGTTATTCAAAAAATATTTAGGAATGTTAGGTGATTAAGGCCCTTTATGGGTTAAAACCACACTCTGCATCAACTATGTAATTTTCCATGGGAGTTTTGCCATGGATCCCCCTCCGGCATGCGACAGTCCAGGTGTTAGTCCCCTTGAAACAACTTTTACATCACTATTGTGGCCAGAAAGAGTCTTTGTGGGTTTTAAGAACAGTACTACTTAACACAACCTAGTTACCATGGGTCCCAGACCGCATGTCTTGTTGTTATACTTTGTCAGGGTAATTATGCAGGCCATATAGACCTCCCCAGATAGGGGGAGTAACAGGTATTAAACTGCTAAGAATAGTACTACTTAACACAACCTAGTTACCATGGGTCCCAGCCCACATGTTTTGTTGTTATACTTTGTCAAGGTAATCATGCAGGCCATATAGACCTCCCCCGATAGGGGGAGTAACAGGGATTAAAGTGCTAAGAATAGTACTACTTAACACAACCTAGTTACCATGGGTCCCAGACCACATGTTTTGTTGTTATACTTTGTCAGGGTAATCATGCAGGCCATATAGACCTCCACCTATAGGGGGAGTAACAGGTATTAAAGTGCTAAGAATAGGACTACTTAACACAACCTAGTTACCATGGGTCCCAGACCGCATGTTTTATTATTATACTTTGTCAGGGTAATTATATATCTATCAAATCTATCTATTTATCTTCTATCGATTCTATCTAACCATCAATCTATGTATATCTATCTATCAAATCCATCTATCTCGTGGCCGGACTGATTTGAGACAGCCACTTGTGTTTAGGCCAAATTTGAAGTAGGAGGACAGACACCATGGGTCCCAGACCGCATGTCTTATTGTTATACTCTGTCAGGGAAATTATATATCTATCAAATCCATCTATTTATCTATCGAATCTATCTAACTATCAATCATATATATCAAATATATATTGCATCTATTTATCTATGTAATTCATATCTATCAAATGTATATTGCATCTTTTGATCTATGTAATTCGTATCTATCAAATGTATATTGCATCGATTGATCTAAGTAATTCGTATCTATCAATTGTATATTGCATCTATTGATCTATGTAATTTGTTTCTATCATATGTATATTGCATCTATTGATCTATGTAATCTATGTATCTATCTATCAAATCTATCTATCTCTTGGTTGTGCAAATGGACTGTTTGCGGTTGTTTGCGGTGCGTTACACGGGGAGTTTGGTCTGTCACTGTGAAGCGGGCATAACCCTTACACTACCTGATCGATACAACATCATACCTGATGTTTTAAAGCATGTTATTCAAAAAATATTTAGGAATGTTAGGTGATTAAGGCCCTTTATGGGTTAAAACCACACTCTGCATCAACTATGTAATTTTCCATGGGAGTTTTGCCATGGATCCCCCTCCGGCATGCGACAGTCCAGGTGTTAGTCCCCTTGAAACAACTTTTACATCACTATTGTGGCCAGAAAGAGTCTTTGTGGGTTTTAAGAACAGTACTACTTAACACAACCTAGTTACCATGGGTCCCAGACCGCATGTCTTGTTGTTATACTTTGTCAGGGTAATTATGCAGGCCATATAGACCTCCCCAGATAGGGGGAGTAACAGGTATTAAACTGCTAAGAACAGTACTACTTAACACAACCTAGTTACCATGGGTCCCAGACCGCATGTCTTGTTGTTATACTTTGTCAGGGTAATCATGCAGGCCATATAGACCTCCCCAGATAGGGGGAGTAACAGGTATTAAAGTGCTAAGAATAGTACTACTTAACACAACCTAGTTACCATGGGTCCCAGACCACATGTTTTGTTGTTATACTTTGTCAGGGTAATCATGCAGGCCATATAGACCTCCCCCGATAGGGGGAGTTACAGGGATTAAAGTGCTAAGAATAGTACTACTTAACACAACCTAGTTACCATGGGTCCCAGACCAGATATTTTCTTGTTATACTTTGTCAGGGTAATCATGCAGGCCATATAGACCTCCCCGATATGGGGAGTAACAGGTATTAAACTGCTAAGAACAGTACTACTTAACACAACCTTGTTACCATGGGTCCCACACCGCATGTCTTGTTGTTATACTTTGTCAGGGTAATTATGCAGGCCATATAGACCTCCCCAGATAGGGGGAGTAACAGGTATTAAACTGCTAAGAACAGTACTACTTAACACAACCTAGTTACCATGGGTCCCAGACCACATGTTTTGTTGTTATACTTTGTCAGGGTAATCATGCAGGCCATATAGACCTCCCCAGATAGGGGGAGTAACAGGTATTAAACTGCTAAGAACAGTACTACTTAACACAACCTAGTTACCATGGGTCCCAGACCACATGTTTTGTTGTTATACTTTGTCAGGGTAATCATGCAGGCCATATAGACCTCCCCCGATAGGGGGAGTTACAGGGATTAAAGTGCTAAGAATAGTACTACTTAACACAACCTAGTTACCATGGGTCCCAGCCCACATGTTTTGTTGTTATACTTTGTCAAGGTAATCATGCAGGCCATATAGACCTCCCCCGATAGGGGGAGTAACAGGGATTAAAGTGCTAAGAATAGTACTACTTAACACAACCTAGTTACCATGGGTCCCAGCCCACATGTTTTGTTGTTATACTTTGTCAGGGTAATCATGCAGGCCATATAGACCTCCACCTATAGGGGGAGTAACAGGTATTAAAGTGCTAAGAATAGGACTACTTAACACAACCTAGTTACAATGGGTCCCAGACCGCATGTTTTATTATTATACTTTGTCAGGGTAATTATATATCTATCAAATCTATCTATTTATCTTCTATCGATTCTATCTAACCATCAATCTATGTATATCTATCTATCAAATCCATCTATCTCGTGGCCGGACTGATTTGAGACAGCCACTTGTGTTTAGGCCAAATTTGAAGTAGGAGGACAGACCAATCATCTTCTTCCATCTCCCTGTTCCAAAAATGCAGGCCATATAGACCTCCCCCGATAGGGGGAGTAACAGGTAGTAAACTGCTAAGAATAGTACTACTTAACACACCATGGGTCCCAGACCGCATGTCTTATTGTTATACTCTGTCAGGGAAATTATATATCTATCAAATCCATCTATTTATCTATCGAATCTATCTAACTATCAATCATATATATCAAATATATATTGCATCTATTTATCTATGTAATTCATATCTATCAAATGTATATTGCATCTTTTGATCTATGTAATTCGTATCTATCAAATGTATATTGCATCGATTGATCTAAGTAATTCGTATCTATCAATTGTATATTGCATCTATTGATCTATGTAATTTGTTTCTATCATATGTATATTGCATCTATTGATCTATGTAATCTATGTATCTATCTATCAAATCTATCTATCTCTTGGTTGTGCAAATGGACTGTTTGCGGTTGTTTGCGGTGCGTTACACGGGGAGTTTGGTCTGTCACTGTGAAGCGGGCATAACCCTTACACTACCTGATCGATACAACATCATACCTGATGTTTTAAAGCATGTTATTCAAAAAATATTTAGGAATGTTAGGTGATTAAGGCCCTTTATGGGTTAAAACCACACTCTGCATCAACTATGTAATTTTCCATGGGAGTTTTGCCATGGATCCCCCTCCGGCATGCGACAGTCCAGGTGTTAGTCCCCTTGAAACAACTTTTACATCACTATTGTGGCCAGAAAGAGTCTTTGTGGGTTTTAAGAACAGTACTACTTAACACAACCTAGTTACCATGGGTCCCAGACCGCATGTCTTGTTGTTATACTTTGTCAGGGTAATTATGCAGGCCATATAGACCTCCCCAGATAGGGGGAGTAACAGGTATTAAACTGCTAAGAACAGTACTACTTAACACAACCTAGTTACCATGGGTCCCAGACCGCATGTCTTGTTGTTATACTTTGTCAGGGTAATCATGCAGGCCATATAGACCTCCCCCATAGGGGGAGTAACAGGTATTAAAGTGCTAAGAATAGTACTACTTAACACAACCTAGTTACCATGGGTCCCAGACCACATGTTTTGTTGTTATACTTTGTCAGGGTAATCATGCAGGCCATATAGACCTCCCCCGATAGGGGGAGTTACAGGGATTAAAGTGCTAAGAATAGTACTACTTAACACAACCTAGTTACCATGGGTCCCAGACCAGATGTTTTCTTGTTATACTTTGTCAGGGTAATCATGCAGGCCATATAGACCTCCCCGATATGGGGAGTAACAGGTATTAAACTGCTAAGAACAGTACTACTTAACACAACCTTGTTACCATGGGTCCCACACCGCATGTCTTGTTGTTATACTTTGTCAGGGTAATTATGCAGGCCATATAGACCTCCCCAGATAGGGGGAGTAACAGGTATTAAACTGCTAAGAACAGTACTACTTAACACAACCTAGTTACCATGGGTCCCAGACCACATGTTTTGTTGTTATACTTTGTCAGGGTAATCATGCAGGCCATATAGACCTCCCCCGATAGGGGGAGTTACAGGGATTAAAGTGCTAAGAATAGTACTACTTAACACAACCTAGTTACCATGGGTCCCAGCCCACATGTTTTGTTGTTATACTTTGTCAAGGTAATCATGCAGGCCATATAGACCTCCCCTGATAGGGGGAGTAACAGGGATTAAAGTGCTAAGAATAGGACTACTTAACACAACCTAGTTACCATGGGTCCCAGCCAACATGTTTTGTTGTTATACTTTGTCAGGGTAATCATGCAGGCCATATAGACCTCCACCTATAGGGGGAGTAACAGGTATTAAAGTGCTAAGAATAGGACTACTTAACACAACCTTGTTACCATGGGTCCCAGACCGCATGTTTTATTATTATACTTTGTCAGGGTAATTATATATCTATCAAATCTATCTATTTATCTTCTATCGATTCTATCTAACCATCAATCTATGTATATCTATCTATCAAATCCATCTATCTCGTGGCCGGACTGATTTGAGACAGCCACTTGTGTTTAGGCCAAATTTGAAGTAGGAGGACAGACCAATCATCTTCTTCCATCTCCCTGTTCCAAAAATGCAGGCCATATAGACCTCCCCCGATAGGGGGAGTAACAGGTAGTAAACTGCTAAGAATAGTACTACTTAACACACCATGGGTCCCAGACCGCATGTCTTATTGTTATACTCTGTCAGGGAAATTATATATCTATCAAATCCATCTATTTATCTATCGAATCTATCTAACTATCAATCATATATATCAAATATATATTGCATCTATTTATCTATGTAATTCATATCTATCAAATGTATATTGCATCTTTTGATCTATGTAATTCGTATCTATCAAATGTATATTGCATCGATTGATCTAAGTAATTTGTATCTATCAATTGTATATTGCATCTATTGATCTATGTAATTTGTTTCTATCATATGTATATTGCATCAATTGATCTATGTAATCTATGTATCTATCTATCAAATCTATCTATCTCTTGGTTGTGCAAATGGACTGTTTGCGGTTGTTTGCGGTGCGTTACACGGGGAGTTTGGTCTGTCACTGTGAAGCGGGCATAACCCTTACACTACCTGATCGATACAACATCATACCTGATGTTTTAAAGCATGTTATTCAAAAAATATTTAGGAATGTTAGGTGATTAAGGCCCTTTATGGGTTAAAACCACACTCTGCATCAACTATGTAATTTTCCATGGGAGTTTTGCCATGGATCCCCCTCCGGCATGCGACAGTCCAGGTGTTAGTCCCTTTGAAACAACTTTTACATCACTATTGTGGCCAGAAAGAGTCTTTGTGGGTTTTAAGAACAGTACTACTTAACACAACCTAGTTACCATGGGTCCCAGACCGCATGTCTTGTTGTTATACTTTGTCAGGGTAATTATGCAGGCCATATAGACCTCCCCAGATAGGGGGAGTAACAGGTATTAAACTGCTAAGAACAGTACTACTTAACACAACCTAGTTACCATGGGTCCCAGACCGCATGTCTTGTTGTTATACTTTGTCAGGGTAATCATGCAGGCCATATAGACCTCCCCCATAGGGGGAGTAACAGGTATTAAAGTGCTAAGAATAGTACTACTTAACACAACCTAGTTACCATGGGTCCCAGACCACATGTTTTGTTGTTATACTTTGTCAGGGTAATCATGCAGGCCATATAGACCTCCCCCGATAGGGGGAGTTACAGGGATTAAAGTGCTAAGAATAGTACTACTTAACACAACCTAGTTACCATGGGTCCCAGACCAGATGTTTTCTTGTTATACTTTGTCAGGGTAATCATGCAGGCCATATAGACCTCCCCGATATGGGGAGTAACAGGTATTAAACTGCTAAGAACAGTACTACTTAACACAACCTTGTTACCATGGGTCCCACACCGCATGTCTTGTTGTTATACTTTGTCAGGGTAATTATGCAGGCCATATAGACCTCCCCAGATAGGGGGAGTAACAGGTATTAAACTGCTAAGAACAGTACTACTTAACACAACCTAGTTACCATGGGTCCCAGACCACATGTTTTGTTGTTATACTTTGTCAGGGTAATCATGCAGGCCATATAGACCTCCCCCGATAGGGGGAGTTACAGGGATTAAAGTGCTAAGAATAGTAGTACTTAACACAACCTAGTTACCATGGGTCCCAGCCCACATGTTTTGTTGTTATACTTTGTCAAGGTAATCATGCAGGCCATATAGACCTCCCCTGATAGGGGGAGTAACAGGGATTAAAGTGCTAAGAATAGGACTACTTAACACAACCTAGTTACCATGGGTCCCAGACCGCATGTTTTATTATTATACTTTGTTAGGGTAATTATATATCTATCAAATCTATCTATTTATCTTCTATCGATTCTATCTAACCATCAATCTATGTATATCTATCTATCAAATCCATCTATCTCGTGGCCGGACTGATTTGAGACAGCCACTTGTGTTTAGGCCAAATTTGAAGTAGGAGGACAGACCAATCATCTTCTTCCATCTCCCTGTTCCAAAAATGCAGGCCATATAGACCTCCCCCGATAGGGGGAGTAACAGGTAGTAAACTGCTAAGAATAGTACTACTTAACACACCATGGGTCCCAGACCGCATGTCTTATTGTTATACTCTGTCAGGGAAATTATATATCTATCAAATCCATCTATTTATCTATCGAATCTATCTAACTATCAATCATATATATCAAATATATATTGCATCTATTTATCTATGTAATTCATATCTATCAAATGTATATTGCATCTTTTGATCTATGTAATTCGTATCTATCAAATGTATATTGCATCGATTGATCTAAGTAATTCGTATCTATCAATTGTATATTGCATCTATTGATCTATGTAATTTGTTTCTATCATATGTATATTGCATCTATTGATCTATGTAATCTATGTATCTATCTATCAAATCTATCTATCTCTTGGTTGTGCAAATGGACTGTTTGCGGTTGTTTGCGGTGCGTTACACGGGGAGTTTGGTCTGTCACTGTGAAGCGGGCATAACCCTTACACTACCTGATCGATACAACATCATACCTGATGTTTTAAAGCATGTTATTCAAAAAATATTTAGGAATGTTAGGTGATTAAGGCCCTTTATGGGTTAAAACCACACTCTGCATCAACTATGTAATTTTCCATGGGAGTTTTGCCATGGATCCCCCTCCGGCATGCGACAGTCCAGGTGTTAGTCCCCTTGAAACAACTTTTCCATCACTATTGTGGCCAGAAAGAGTCTTTGTGGGTTTTAATGTTCGCCTGCCTATTGAAGTCAATAGCGGTACGCGCAGTTCGCCGGTACGCGAACAGTAGCGGAAGTTCGAGTCCGCCGTTCGCGAACCGAAATTTTAAGGTTCGTGACATCACTATACTGGAGTAACGGTATATGTCTATACTACAGTACTGAGGTATACTGCAGTACCAATATAAACCTATAGTACAGTAATGAGGTATACTGCAGTAACGGTATAAACCTATAGAATAGTACTGAGGTATACTGCAGTAACAGTATAAACCAATAGTATAGTACTGAGGTATGCTGCATTAACGGTATAAACCTATAGTCTAATACTGAGGTATGCTGCAGTACCGGTTTAAACCTATAGTACATTACTGAGGTATGCTGCAGTACCAGTTTAAACCTATAGTACATTACTGAGGTATACCGCAGTAATGGTATCAACCTATAGTACAGTACTGAGGTTTACTGCAGTAACGTTATAAAACTATAGTACAGTACTGAGGTATACAGCAGTAATGGTATAAACCCATAGTACAGTACCGAGGTATACAGCAGTAACGGTATAAACCCTATAGTACAGTACTGAGGTATGCTGCAGTAACGGTTTAAACCTATAGTACAGTACTGAGGTATACTGCAGAAACTGTATAAACTTAAAGTACAGTACTGAAATATGCTGCAGTAACAGTATAAACCTATAGTACAGTACTGAGTTATAATGCAGTAACGGTATGAAACTATAGTACAGTACTCAGGTATACTTATAGTATATTACTGAGGTATATTGTAGTAATGGTTTAAACCTATAATACAGTACTGAGGTATACTGCAGTAACGGTATAAACCGATAATACAGTATTGAGGTATACTAAAGTAATGATATATAATTCTATAACACAGTACTGAGGTATATTGCAGTAAACGGTATACCTATAGTACAGCACTTTGGTATACTACAGTAATGATATATAAACCTATAATACAGTACTGAGGTATATTGCAGTATCATTTTAAATCTATAGTACATTACTGAGGTATACTGCAGTTACGGTATAAACCTTTAGTACAGTACTGAGGTATACTGCAGTAACGGTATAAATCTATACTACAGTACTGAGGTATACTGCAGTACCCATATAAACCTATAGTACAATACTGAGGTGTGCTGCAGTGCTGGTTTAAACCTATAGTACAATAATAAGGAATACTGCAGTACCGTTTTAAACCTATAGTACAGTACTGAGGTATATTGCAGTAATTGTATAAACCTATAGTACAGTACCGAGGTATACTGCAGTAACGGTATAAAACTATAGTACAGTACTGAGGTATACTGCAGTAACGGTATAAAACTATAGTACAGTACTGAGGTATACAACAGTAATGGTATAAACCTATAGTACAGCACTGAGGTTTACTGCAGTAATGGTATAAACCTATAGTACAGTACTGAGGTATACAGCAGTAACAGTATAAACCTATAGTACAGTACTGAGGTATACAGCAGTAACAGTATAAACCCTATAGTACAGTACTAAGGTATGCTGCAGTAACGGTTTAAACCTATAGTACAGTACTGAGGTATACTGCAGTAACGGTATAAAACTATAGTACAGTACTGAGGTATACAACAGTAATGGTATAAACCTATAGTACAGCACTGAGGTTTACTGCAGTAATGGTATAAACCTATAGTACAGTACTGAGGTATACAGCAGTAACAGTATAAACCTATAGTACAGTACTGAGGTATACAGCAGTAACAGTATAAACCCTATAGTACAGTACTAAGGTATGCTGCAGTAACGGTTTAAACCTATAGTACAGTACTGAGGTATACTGCAGTAACGGTTTAAACCTATAGTACAGTCATGGGTGTCCACAAGGGAGGGGCAAAAGGGGGCATTTGCTGCAGAAAAAAAAGACAATTTAATGTCCGTTTCTTTGTTTTTTAATCCTTTGAATGTAATTCAGTTTCAGAGGAATAAGCACAGTATTCTGGGATTTACAAAGCATTCTGGAATTTATAGTTCACTAGTTGTCTATCAGTATTGTGCCACTTTAGTTCTGGACTCAAATTCCCAGCATACATTGTACAGTTATTTTCCTACCTTGCTTTTCTTACTGCAGGGAAGGAACATTGCATAGCAAATGGATAATGTGTAAACCTGTTCTTACATAAAATCACTGATCGTGTTGCTCTTTACTTTAAATAAGTTTATATTTTTTACATATTGCTGGAAATAAGCATAAATCAAACTGACAAACTGTCTGGTCTGTATGTGTATGGAACATGGTTTACTGTCTTGATTAGTGTCTTGTCTCGTAGTTTGCTTTTAAAAATTAAATAAAAAAATAAATTATATATATACAGTGGATATAAAAAGTCTACACACCCCTGTTAAAATGTCAGGTTTCTGCGATGTAAAAAAATGAGACAAAGATAAATCATTTCAGAACTTTTTCCACCTTTAAGGTGACCTATAAACTGTACAACTCAATTGAAAAACAAACTGAAATCTTTTAGGGAAAGGGAAATAAAACAAAAAAACTAAAATAATATGGTTGCATAAGTGTGAACACCCTTTTATAACTGGGGATGTAGCTGTGTTCAGAATTAAGCAATCACATTCAAAATCATGTTAAATAGGAGTCAGTACACACCTGTCATCATTTAAAGTGCCTCTGATTAACCCAAAATAAAGTTCAGTTGTTCTAGTAGGTCTTTCCTGACATTTTGTTAGTCACATCCTACAGCAAAAGCCATGGTCCGCAGAGGGCTTCTAAAGCATCAGAGGGATCTCATTGTGAAAAGGTATCAGTCAGGAGAAGGGTACTAAATAATTTCCAAGGTATTAGATATACCATGGAACACAGTGAAGACAGTCATCATCAAGTGAAGAAAATATGGTGCAACAGTGACATTACCAAGAACTGGATGTCCCTCCAAAATTGATGAAAAGACGAGAAGAAAACTGGTCTGGGAGGCTGCCAAGAGGCCTACAGCAACATTAAAGGAGCTGCAGGAATATCTGGCAAGTACTGGCTGTGTGGTACATGTGACAACAATAGCCCGTATTCTTCATATGTCTGGGCTTTGGGGTAGATGGCAAGACGGAAGCATTTTCTTACAAAAAAAAATCCAAGCACGGCTAAATTTTGCAAAAACACATCTGAAGCTTCCCAAAAGCATGTTGCAAAAGGTGTTCTGGTCTGATGAAACCAAAGTTGACCTTTTTGGCCATAATTCCAAAAGATATGTTTGGCGCAAAAACAACACTGCATATCACCAAAAGAACACCATACCCACAGTGAAGCATGGTGGTGTCAGCATCATGCTTTGGGGCTGTTTTTCTTCAGCTGGAACTGGGGTCTTAGTCAAGGTAGAGGGAATAATGAACAGTTACAAATACCAGACAATACTGGCACAAAATCTTCAGGCTTCTGCTAGAAAGCTGAACATGAAGAGGAACTTCTTCTTTCAGCATGACAATGACCCAAAGCATACATCCAAATCAACAAAGGAATGGCTTCACCAGAAGAAGATTAAAGTTTTGGGATGGCCCAGCCAGAGCCCAGACCTGAATCCAATTAAAAATCTGTGAGGTGATCTGAAAAGGGCTGTGCACAGGAGATGCCCTCACATTCTGACAGATTTAGAGTGTTTTTGCAAAGAAGAGAGGGCAAATCTTGCCAAGTCAAGATGTGCCATGCTGAAAAACTCATACCCAAGAAGACTGAGTGCTGTAATAAAATTAAAAGGTGCTTCAATAAATTATTAGTTTAAGGGTGGGGGGCGGGTCCGAACACCGACCAAGATGGCTGCTTTTCACTTAGGCTGAATTCTGGAGCTGAGGGAACCGTTGCCTAACGCTTCACAAGCATATGACTCAAGCTCTAAACTGTAATGGTTTTATAGTTTAATATACAGAGAACGGACACATATGTTTTTGGACTTTGAATTTCAGCCAGGCAGACCGGTTTAAGTGAGGTGCGCAGCGGAGGCCTAGCAATAGACCTGACTCCTCATTTACCCTCCCTAAGTCCTGATATGTCAGGAGTAACAGCCGTATGAGCTGTCTTGCTATATGGAAACGTAGTGTATACAACTATATGGAACTACCTGCCACCTATTATTGTTTTAAAGAGAGCAGCAAAACTGAATCCAGCTATGGCGGAGATATATCAAGCGCTGCAGACTTTGCTGGATCAGTTCGAATTTCAGATGCGCAAAGTTATAACGGAGGGAACGAAACCCCTAACCCAGGGAACACCTACTAGTGAGCTGTTTGGCCGTGACAATAAAGGAGACAGCAGATTTGAAGCGGATACAGGCTTGCAGGGTTTAGAGAGGAACGGTGTCAAGACGGATCAGGTGCCAGAGCTCTATAGCCCATTACTTATGCACCAATCCTCACATACCAGAGCAACCCATAGCCCCGACCTTGCAGAGATCCTGGTGCGGCCACAGAGAGAAGTCAGCATGCAGTGGAAAATGCAGAGGCTGCAGAGTTCTATGCCGCTCGTACTGATCGGCTCCATGCCAAAATCTGTTTGTGACTCCAGTTGGTCCCATGAGGGGAGTAATGCGGGCAATCATGTAGGTCTGTACAGAAAGCCTGTTAAGTATACAGAGATCCGCAGTCAATTTTGGATGGCTCACGTAGTTTCAGGCCTGAGGAGATCGAGATTCGATAGAGACTTTTACGGTCGGTATGTATCTCTAGTGCAGCTGCCCCAACTTCTGTTTCCACGGTGGCCAATAAAGGTTGGAGTGGGCTAAAGAGAGTAATCTGAGACCCAGGGCTAATATAACACGCTGCAGATACGACCACCCGGTCGCTACAAGAACTTATTGCTGAGCCCTGGTTGATGAACCTGACCCCTGGGGAGGACATAACAGTAGTTTGAGTTAACAGGCAGCCACTTTCTATTTACTTCTAGAGGAAAGTGGTTAAATTTTTGGCTATCCTTATGAAGACATTATGTCTGAGATACCTTTGATAGCTTATGACTACCTAATATCCACTGAAATATGGACATATATACATCTTGTCTACAGTAATTTTTATAAGCTAACCAAGTTTCATGTTATGGCGCCTGTATGTTATACGCATTGTTTCTGCTCACTGTTCTTTATTTTGTGTTCATCACCTCCCTGTATAGTACAATATCTTTGTCTCAATGTCCACAGGGTAACCTGTTAGGGTTAGTAACTGGTTTAGAGGGACCACTGATAGGATGTTGTGTTATTTCACTAACTGTCTACCCACTTAGTAGACCTTAGCACATACCCTTCAAAATATAATCCTAAACCCACAGTGTTATTATTGACTATCTAAGATGACAATTTATTTTACCAAGGTTAACATGGTTAGTCCCACATATCAATAGATTTATTAGCATTCACTAGTTGTTTCCGTATGTATTTGGGTGTATGATACATCAAGTTACTAAGGTTCACTTATGCGTTTGTGTTATATTGACTGTATCATCTATATAAATTTAAAAAGAGGTTCGACCACAAATTGGGACCCAAAAGTGGCCCCCTATATTTCAAATACCTTCCTCTTATTTCAGCTTTCTAATGGTTAATGGGGTCCAAAAGTGGCCCTTTTGTCAGTTGAAGGGCTCTGAGATAAGGCGCTATGGTTCTTACAGCTCCATATTTATTGTACCTCATCATTGTTTATTGCATAACTGATTTAATGTATTGCTCTTTCTTTTGAGTGTACTCATGTATACATATTGTGATGGAACATGTCTATTTTTTATGTATCGCCTGGCAAACCTCAATAAAAATATTTATAAAAAAAAATTAAAAAAAATTATTAGTTTAAGGGTGTTCACACTTATGCAACCATATTATTTTAGTTTTTTATTTTTATTTCCCTTTACCTAAAAGATTTCAGTTTGTTTTTCAATTGAGTTGTACAGTTTATAGGTCATATTAAAGGTGGAAAAAGTTCTGAAATGATTTATCTTTGTCTCATTTTTTTTACATCACAGAAATCTGACATTTTAACAGGGGTGTGTAGACTTTTTATATCCACTGTATATATATATATATATATATATATGTTTATCTATCTATCTATCTATCTATCTATCTATCTATCTATCTATCTATCTATATATATATATACATATATATATATATATATATATATATATATACAGGGAGTGCAGAATTATTAGGCAAGTTGTATTTTTGAGGATTAATTTTATTATTGAACAACAACCATGTTCTCAATGAACTCAAAAAACTCATTAATATCAAAGCTGAATAGTTTTGGAAGTAGTTTTTAGTTTGTTTTTAGTTATAGCTATTTTAGGGGGATATCTGTGTGTGCAGGTGACTATTACTGTGCATAATTATTAGGCAACTTAACAAAAAAACAAATATATACCCATTTCAATTATTTATTTTTACCAGTGAAACCAATATAACATCTCAACATTCACAAATATACATTTCTGACATTCAAAAACAAAACAAAAACAAATCAGTGACCAATATAGCCACCTTTCTTTGCAAGGACACTCAAAAGCCTGCCATCCATGGATTCTGTCAGTGTTTTGATCTGTTCACCATCAACATTGAGTGCAGCAGCAACCACAGCCTCCCAGACACTGTTCAGAGAGGTGTACTGTTTTCCCTTCTTGTAAATCTCACATTTGATGATGGACCACAGGTTCTCAATGGGGTTCAGATCAGGTAAACAAGGAGGCCATGTCATTAGATTTTCTTCTTTTATACCCTTTCTTGCCAGCCACGCTGTGGAGTACTTGGACGCGTGTGATGGAGCATTGTCCTGCATGAAAATCATGTTTTTCTTGAAGGATGCAGACTTCTTCCTGTACCACTGCTTGAAGAAGGTGTCTTCCAGAAACTGGCAGTAGGACTGGGAGTTGAGCTTGACTCCATCCTCAACCTGAAAAGGCCCCACAAGCTCATCTTTGATGATACCAGCCCAAACCAGTACTCCACCTCCACCTTGCTGGCGTCTGAGTCAGACTGGAGCTCTCTGCCCTTTACCAATCCAGCCACGGGCCCATCCATCTGGCCCATCAAGACTCACTCTCATTTCATCAGTCCATAAAACCTTAGAAAAATCAGTCTTGAGATATTTCTTGGCCCAGTCTTGACGTTTCAGCTTGTGTGTCTTGTTCAATGGTGGTCGTCTTTCAGCCTTTCTTACCTTGGCCATGTCTCTGAGTATTGCACACCTTGTGCTTTTGGGCACTCCAGTGATGTTGCAGCTCTGAAATATGGCCAAACTGGTGGCAAGTGGCATCTTGGCAGCTGCACGCTTGACTTTTCTCAGTTCATGGGCAGTTATTTTGCGCCTTGGTTTTTCCACACGCTTCTTGCGACCCTGTTGACTATTTTGAATGAAACGCTTGATTGTTCGATGATCACGCTTCAGAAGCTTGCAATTTTAAGAGTGATGCATCCCTCTGCAAGATATCTCACTATTTTTGACTTTTCTGAGCCTGTCAAGTCCTTCTTTTGACCCATTTTGCCAAAGGAAAGGAAGTTGCCTAATAATTATGCACACCTGATATAGGGTGTTGATGTCATTAGACCACACCCTTTCTCATTACAGAGATGCACACCACCTAATATGCTTAATTGGTAGTAGGCTTTCGAGCCTATACAGCTTGGAGTAAGACAACATGTATAAAGAGGATGATGTGGTCAAAATACTCATTTGCCTAATAATTCTGCACACAGTGTATATTGTTACAAACTGCTATTTGTAACTGGCCCTTTAAATGGAAAATTGCCCTGCTTCCCTGGATTGTGGAGAAGCCTATTTGCCAGCCTCCTTCCTCATGACTATGGCCCCTGGAAGATTGTGCCCCTGAAAATGTATTAACTTTTATTGGGTGTGTATGGCCCTTTAAGAACCGTCTGGGGACATATTGTGACTTTGGTGAACAATGCCCCTTTAAGACTATGCCCCCAGACCTGTAAAATAACTTGTCCCTGGCTTTCTCCCACTTGGTTCAGTAAATAAGGCTTACTGAACCAAGTACCACACAGGCAGAGTGTTCCACAGAAAGGGAGCACTGTTACAAAAGCATTAGTTTTCATTGTGTGCCATTAAGTGCTATGTGACAGACTCTTCGGTCAGAACTAAAGAGTTAACTTTGTTCAGCTTCAAGAAGCTAGTTTCTAAATACAAGTTTGCTGGCATCAGCTCTAATTAAGTTTAGTGATAAACATTCCCATTGTCTAATCACCTCCAGAGTCAGACTGCTGTTGATAAGATGGACTGCATTGTTTTCTTGTGTGTAACTTGTTATCTGCTGAAGTAATGTAATTCTACTATGGCCTGTCAAAGGGCGTTGTCTCTCTATCTAAATGTATCAAATGTGTGATTGGGGATTTTATGCCTCCCCCTGAGAGTGTCCTTTTTTGCATGTAACCTTAATAAAAAGCAGGCTGTGTGTTCCAGCACATCAGACCTTTTCTGACCCTCTAACTTGCAGCCTTGACTCATGTTTGTAGGGGACAGCTACTGAGTTCTTGTAAGAGCTCTTGTTCCTGATCCTGCTTCGCTCTACAGAAGGAAGAGGTTCACCTACTGGAGCCTGGTCGTAGGTCCAGGGCGCAGAGCAGACGGCGAGATACCAGCCCAGCAGCGGTGGTTCGTAGAGTCTGCATTACTTATGGTGGCTACGCAGTAGTCTATGGTGTCTACGATGCTGATGATCTTTTGGTGAGCGCTAGGAGCATCCTTTTCTACAGTCCAACTTCCAGCCAGCCTGGAGGCAACCGTAACATATATATATATATATATATATATATATATATATATATATATATATATATATATATATATATATATATATATATATATATATATATATATACCGGTATATATATATATATATATATATATATTAAAGAATCATGTGCACATGGATACATATCCACATATCCATACATAAAACTGTTTATTTATTACACATTTATAACAGTAAAGTTTAGTCCATGCTCATAGGTCTTGAAAACATGTAGTCAGCCAAAATAACCCACATATAGAAACATTAACCTGTTTTCCTATCACCTTATACTCAGAAGCATATGCACCATGGAAGTCCATGGTTCAAAAAGGATCCGGGAGAATGGGTTTGCACCCTAGTCCCATCACAACCACCATACTGCCTGAGTCTGACACTTGTTGCTTGCAGTAACATTTTCCTAGGCTGCTGCAGGAAGCAATAAGTCCCAGAATTATTGTGTAGTCTAAGGAGTGGTTAAATGAGCATGCACACACAGAATTGTGTAGTCTAATAAGTAGTTAAATGATCATGCACACACAGAATTGTGTAGTCTAATAAGTAGTTAAATGAGCATTAACACACAGAATTGTGTAGTCTAATAAGTAGTTAAATGAGCATTAACACACAGAATTGTGTAGTCTAATAAGTAGTTAAATGAGCATTAACACACAGAATTGTGTAGTCTAATAAGTAGTTAAATGAGCATTAACACACAGAATTGTGTAGTCTAATAAGTAGTTAAATGAGCATTAACACACAGAATTGTGTAGTCTAATAAGTAGTTAAATGAGCATTAACACACAGAATTGTGTAGTCTAATAAGTAGTTAAATGAGCATTAACACACAGAATTGTGTAGTCTAATAAGTAGTTAAATGAGCATGCACACACAGAATTGTGTAGTCTAATAAGTAGTTAAATGAGCATTAACACACAGAATTGTGTAGTCTAATAAGTAGTTAAATGAGCATGCACACACAGAATTGTGTAGTCTAATAAGTAGTTAAATGATCATGCACACACAGAATTGTGTAGTCTAATAAGTAGTTAAATGAGCATGCACACACAGAATTATGTAGTCTAATAAGTAGTTAAATGAGCATGCACACACAGAATTATGTAGTCTAATAAGTAGTTAAATGAGCATGCACACACAGAATTGTGTAGTCTAATAAGTAGTTAAATGAGCATGCACACACAGAATTGTGTAGTCTAATAAGTAGTTATATGAGCATGCACACACATAGAATTGTGTAGTCTAATGAGTAGTTAAATGAACATGCACAGAGAGAATTGTGTAGTCCAAGGAGTGGTTAAATGAGCATCCACACACACAATTGTGTAGTCCAAGTAGTGGTTAAATGATCATGCACACACAGAATTGTGTAGTCTAAAGAATAGTTAAATGAGCATGCACACACACAATTGAGTAGTCTAAAGAATAGTTAAGTGAACATGCACACACAGAATTGTGTTGTCTAAGGAGTGGTTAAATGATCATGCACAAACAGAACTGTGTAGTCTAAGGAGTGGCTAAATGATCATGTACACACAGAATTGTGTAGTCTAAGGAGTGGTTAAATGAGCATGCACACACAGAATTGTGTAGTTTAAGGAATAGTTAAATGAGCATGCACACAGAGAATTGTGTAGTCTAAGAAATGGTTATATGATCATGCACACACAGAATTGTGTAGTCTAAGGAGTGGCTAAATGATCATGCACACACAGAATTGTGTAGTCTAAGGAGTGGTTAAATGAGCATGCACACACAGAATTGTGTAGTCTAAGGAATAGTTAAATGAACATGCACACAGAGAATTGTTTATTCTAAGGAGTGGTTAAATGATCATGCACACACACAGAATTGTGTAGTCCAAAGAGTGGTTAAATGAGCATCCACACACACAATTGTGTAGTCCAAGTAGTGGTTAAATGAGCATGCACACACACACAATTGTGTAGTCCATGGAGTGGTTAAATGAGCATCCACACACACAATTGTGTAGTCCAAGTTGTGGTTAAATGAGCATGCACACACACAATTGTGAAATCTAAGTAATGGTTAAATGAGCCTGCACACACAGAATTGTGTAGTTTAATTAGTGGTTAAATGAGCATGCACACACACAGTTGTGAAATCTAAGTAGAGGTTAAATGAGCCTGCACACACAGAATTGTGTAGTCTAAGGAGTAGTTAAATGAGCATGCTCACACACAATTGTGTAGCCTAATGAGTGGTTAAATGATCGTGCACACACAGAATTGTGTAGTCTAAGGAGTGGTTAAATGATCATGCACACACAGAATTGTGTAGTCTAAGGAGTGGCTAAATGATCATGCACACACAGAATTGTGTAGTCTAAGGAGTGGTTAAATGAGCATGCACACACAGAATTGTGTAGTCTAAGGAATAGTTAAATGAACATGCACACAGAGAATTGTTTAGTCTAAGGAGTGGTTAAATGATCATGCACACACACAGAATTGTGTAGTCCAAAGAGTGGTTAAATGAGCATCCACACACACAATTGTGTAGTCCAAGTAGTGGTTAAATGAGCATGCACACACACACAATTGTGTAGTCCATGGAGTGGTTAAATGAGCATCCACACACACAATTGTGTAGTCCAAGTAGTGGTTAAATGAGCATGCACACACACAATTGTGAAATCTAAGTAATGGTTAAATGAGCCTGCACACACAGAATTGTGTAGTTTAATTAGTGGTTAAATGAGCATGCACACACACAGTTGTGAAATCTAAGTAGAGGTTAAATGAGCCTGCACACACAGAATTGTGTAGTCTAAGGAGTAGTTAAATGAGCATGCACACACACAATTGTGTAGCCTAATGAGTGGTTAAATGATCGTGCACACACAGAATTGTGTAGTCTAAGGAGTGGTTAAATGATCGTGCACACACAGAATTGTGAAGACTAAGGAGTGGTTAAATGAGCATACACACAGAATTGTGTAGTCTAAGGAGTGGTTAAATGAGCATGCACACACAGAATTGTGAAGTCTAATGAATAGTTAAATGAGCATGCGCACAGCAAATTGTGTAGTCTAAGTAGTGGTTAAATGAGCATGCACGTACACAATTGTGTAGTCTAAGGAGTGGTTAAATGAGCATGCACACACACAGAATTGTGTAGTCCATGGAGTGGTTAAATGAGCATCCACACACACAATTGTGTAGTCCAAGTAGTGGTTAAATGAGCATGCACACACACAATTGTGAAATCTAAGTAATGGTTAAATGAGCCTGCACACACAGAATTGTGTAGTTTAATTAGTGGTTAAATGAGCATGCACACACACAGTTGTGAAATCTAAGTAGAGGTTAAATGAGCCTGCACACACAGAATTGTGTAGTCTAAGGAGTAGTTAAATGAGCATGCACACACACAATTGTGTAGCCTAATGAGTGGTTAAATTATCGTGCACACACAGAATTGTGTAGTCTAAGGAGTGGTTAAATGATCGTGCACACACAGAATTGTGAAGACTAAGGAGTGGTTAAATGAGCATACACACAGAATTGTGTAGTCTAAGGAGTGGTTAAATGAGCATGCACACACAGAATTGTGTAGTCTAATGAATAGTTAAATGAGCATGCGCACAGCAAATTGTGTAGTCTAAGTAGTGGTTAAATGAGCATGCACGTACACAATTGTGTAGTCTAAGGAGTGGTTAAATGAGAATACACACACACACAATTGTGTAGTCTAAGGAATAGTTAAATGAGCATGCACACACAGAATTGTGTAGTCTACGGAGTGGTTAAATGAGCATGCACACACACAATTGTGTAGTCTAAAGAGTGGTTAAATGAGCATGCACACACAGACTTGAGTAGTCTAAGGAGTTGTTAAATGAGAATCCACACACACAATTGTGTAGTCTAAGGAGTGGTTAAATGAGCATGCACACACACAATTGTGTAGTCTAACCATTGGTAAATGAGCATGCACACACACAATTGTGTAGTCTAACCATTGGTAAATGAGCATGCACACACACAATTGTGTAGTCTAACCATTGGTAAATGAGCATGCAAACACACAATTGGGTAGTCTAAGGCAGTGATTTGCAACCTTTTTTTTGTCATGGCACACTTTTTTAAATTAAAAAATCCTGTGGCACACCAAAATCCTAAAATTTTACAAAATCACACATTGTAGCCTAATACAGGATATATATATACACTAGAGTATATATATATATATATATATATATATATATATATATATATATATATATATATATATATATATATATATATATATATATATACACACACTGTACTGTGCTGTCATGCCATGCCTCCTAAAAACTATACATGCCATATTGTCATTCATTCACAAACAATCATAATGATTGTCTGTGAATGAATGTCAATGTCATGGCTGTAAATGATGCCTGATGAGCCTGTCACATACCTCCCAATATTTCAAATTTTGAAAGAGGGACACCCCCGCACTGTTGTCAGTCTGCCGCGGCACACCTGAGGATCTCTCACGGCACATTAGTGTGCCACAGCACACTGGTTGAAAAACACTGTTCTAAGGAGTGGTTAAATGAGCATCCACATATTGTGTAGTCTAAGTAGTAGTTAAATGAACATGCACACATACAATTGTGTAGTCTAACCATTGGTAAATGAGCAGGCACACACACAATTGTGTAGTCTAACCATTGGTAAATGAACATGCACACATACAATTGTGTAGTCTAACCATTGGTAAATGAGCATGCACACACACAATTGTGTAGTCTAACCATTGGTAAATGAGCATGCAGACACACAATTGTGTAGTCTAACCATTGGTAAATGAGCATGCACACACACAATTGTGTAGTCTAACCATTGGTAAATGAGCATGCACACACACAATTGGGTAGTCTACCGTTAGGAGTCTTAAAAACAGCACGTTATTTAAAAATAAGCAAAATTATACATTTTTACAAAAAAACTCCCATATGGGCTATATAAATGGATCATCAACAAAATATTTATGCACACAAAAATCTAGTGTACCATCCTCGCCAAAAGTTTTGAGAATGACACAAATATTAATGTTCACAAAGTCTGCTACTTCAGTGTTTTCAGATCTTTTTGTCAGACGTTACTACTGAAGAATAATTACAAGCATTTCATGTGTCAAAGGCTTTTATTGACAATTACATTAAGTCTATGCAAAGAGTCAATATTTGCAGTGTTGAGCCTTCTTTTTCAAGACCTCTGCAATTCACCCTGGCATGCTGTAAATCAACTTCTGGGCCACATCCTGACTGATGGAAGCCTATTCTTGCATAATCAATTATTTGAGTTTATAGAATTTGTGTGTGTGTGTGGGTGTTGGGGGGGGGGGGGGTTGTTCACCCTCCTCTTGAGGATTGACCACAAGTTCTCAATGGGATTAAGGTCTGGGGAGTTTCCTGGCTATGGACCCAAAATCTTGATCTTTTGTTCCCCAAGGCACTTAGTTATAACTTTTGTCTTATGGCAAGGTGCTCCATCATGCTGGAAAAGGCATTGTTTATCACCAAACTGTTCTTGGGCGCTATGTTGCTCTTGGAGGATGTTTTGTACCATTCTTTATTCATGGCTGTGTTCTTAGGCAAAATTGTGAGTGAGCCCATTCCCTTGGCTGAGAAGCAATTCCACACATGAATGGTCTCAGGATGCTTAGCATGACACAGGAGTGATGGTAGCATTCAACTTTTCTTTTACAGACAAGGTTTTTTCCGGATGCCCCAAACAATCGGAAAAGGGATTTATCAGAGAAAATGACTTCATCCCAGTCCTCAACAGTCCAATCCCTGTACCTTTTGCAGAATATCAGTCTGTCCTGATGTTTTTCCTGGAGAGAATTGGCTTCTTTTTTGCCCTTCTTGACACCAGGCCATCCTCCAAAAGTCTTTTCCTCACTGTGCGTGCAGATGGACTCACACCTGCCTGCTGCCATTCCTGAGCAAGCTCTGCACTGGTAGTGCTCCGATCCCGCAGCTGAATAAACTTTAGGAGATGGTTCTGGGGCTTGCTGGACTTTCTTGGGAACCCTGAAGCTTTCTTCACAACAATTGAACCTCTCTCCGTAAAGTTCTTTATGATCCGATAAATGGTTAATTTAGGTGCAATCTTAGTAGCAGCAATATCCTTGCCTGTGATACCCTTTTTTTGCAAAGCAATGATGAGTGCAAATGTTTCCTTGCAGGTAACCATGATTAAAAGAGGATGAACAATGATTTCAGGCACCACCCTCCTTTCAAACCTTCCGTGGTCTCCAGCCTTGACCTCGTCAACACTGACACCTGTGTTAATGAGAGAACCACTGACATGATGTCAGCTGGTCCTTTTGTGGCAGGGCTGAAATGCAGTGGAAATGTTTTTTTTTTTTGGTTATTAAGTTAATTTTCATGGCAAAGAAGAACTTTGTTATTAATTGCAATTGATCTGATCACTCTTCGTAACAGTCTGGAGTATATGAAAATTGCTATTATAAAAACTGAGGCAGCAGACTTTGCTAAAATTAATATTTGTGTCATTCTCAAAACTTTTGGCTCGGACTCTAAAATGTTCCTTTGAATATGCAACATTTTTTTTTAAAATCCTAGCCACCCTTTTTTTCCACTAGATGGCAGCAATATACAAACATTTATGTTGCTCACATTAGGTAAGTGCGCTATTCTAGTCATAATTACAGATTTTAGTTGATCGTTTGACCTACAGAATCCTCTATTTAAATGAATGGTTCTGCCTTTATATTCATCATCAGGAGATACTGTGTGGTCACTTGGATGCTTTTTTGCTTTTTATCCAATCCATTAGAGATATCACCGACTGAATTAGAAATTCTGGTCAAATTGCACAATATATATAGCAGGACGTATTCAACAAAGCCAAAATGCAGGATAATCCTTGTTAAAGGGGCAGTATATACCAATTTTCATATAACTGCATGTAATAAAAACTACTATAAAGAAGAATATACACAGATACTAATCTAAAATCCAGTATAAAACCTTTTTAAAAACTTACTTAGAAGCTCCCAATTTAGCACTGTTGATGAGGTTAGGCTGGGACACCCACTGAAATGGGTAAAATGAAAAAAAAACATTAGACAAACAGGAGGAAGCAGGAGTCTTTAGACATAAGTATACATCTGAAACTTTGGGGCTTGGTTAGGAGTCTGAAAATCAGCACAATGTTATTTAAAAATAAGCAAAACTATAATTTTTTTATCAAAACACTCCCAAATGGGCTGTATAAATGAATAATCAACAAAGCATTTATGCAAAGAAAAACATAGTTTACAATGTCCCTTTAAATATGCAACATTTTTTTTATTTGCTAGCCATCAGGTTTTCCACTAGATGGCAGCAATATACAAACATATCTGTTGCTCCCATTAGGTGAGTGCGCTATTCTAGTCATATTTACAGATTGTAGTTGATAGTTTGACCTACAGAATCCTCTATTTAAAATAATATTCATCATCAGGAAACACTGTATGGTAACTTGGATTTTTCTTTTTGTTTTTTTATCCAATCCATTAGAGATGCCACCATCTGAATTAGAAATTCTGGTCAAATTGCACAATATATATAGCAGGACATATTCAACAAAGCCAAAATGCAGGATAATCCTTGTTAAAGGGGCAGTATATACCAATTTTCATATAACTGCATGTAATAGAAACTACTATAAAGAAGATTATGCACAGATACTGATAAAAAAATCCAGTATAAAACCTTTTAAAAACTTACTTAGAAGCTCCCAATTTAGCACTGTTGACGAGGTTAGACTGGGACATCCACTGAAATGGGCCAAAAAAGCAGGAAGAGCAGTTACCCCTCCCCTTCATATAAAAGGAACCATTAGACAAACAGGAGAGAGCAGGAATCTGTAGAAATCAGTAAACATCTAAAACTTATAATATTATTAAAAAATAAGCAACAGGAATCACCGGAAATCAACCCGATCTAGTACGATCTAGTACGATTGGCCTCGAGTCAGCAGGGGGTGGCGTTGCACCAGCAGCTCTTGTGACCTGCTGGTGCAATGTTAAATGCGGAGAGCTAATTGCTCTCCGCATTTAGCGAGGTCTTTGATAAATAGGCCCCTAAGGAGTGGTTAAATGAGCATGCACACACAGAATTGTGTAGTCTAAGGAGTGGTTAAATGAGCATGCACACACAGAATTGTGTAGTCTAAGGAGTGGTTAAATGAGCATGCACACACAGAATTGTGTAGTCTAAGGAGTGGTTAAATGATCATGCACACACACAATTGAGTAGTCTAAAGAATAGTTAAATGAGCATGCACACACAGAATTGTGTAGTCTAAGGAATAGTTAAATGATCATGCACACACACAGAATTGCGTAGTCTAAGGAGTGGTTAAATGATCATGCACACACAGAATTGTGTAGTCTAAGGAATAGTTAAATGATCATGCACACACACAGAATTGTGTAGTCTAAGGAGTGGTTAAATGAGCATGCACACACACAATTGTGTAGTTTAAGGAGTGGTTAAATGAGCATGCACACACACAATTGTGTAGTCTAAGGAGTGGTTAACATGATCATGCACACACAGAATTTTGTAGTCTAAGGAGTGGTTAAATGAGCATGCACACACACAATTGTGTAGTTTAAGGAGTGGTTAAATGAGCATGCACACACACAATTGTGTAGTCTAATAAGTAGTTAAATAACAGAATTGTGTAGTCTAAGGAATAGTTAAATGAGCATGCACACACAGAATTGTGTAGTCTAAGGAATAGTTAAATGAGCATGCACACAGAGAATTGTGTAGTCTAAGGAGTGGTTAAATGATCATGCACACACACAGCATTGTGTAGTCTAAGGAGTGGTTAAATGAGCATCCACACACACAATTGTGTAGTCCAAGTAGTGGTTAAATTAGCATGCACACACAGAATTGTGTAGTCCAAGGAGTGGTTAAATGAGCATGCACACACACAATTGTGTAGCCTAAGGAGTGGTTAAATGATCGTGCACACACAGAATTGTGTAGTCTAAGGAGTGGTTAAATGATCGTGCACACACAGAATTGTGTAGCCTAAGGAGTGGTTAAATGAGCATGCACACACACAATTGTGTAGTTTAAGGAGTGGTTAAATGAGCATGCACACACAGAATTGTGTAGTCTAAGGAGTGGATAAATGAGCATACACATAGAATTATGTAGTCTAAGGAGTAGTTAAATGAGCATGCACACAGAGAATTGTGTAGTCTAAGGAGTGGTTAAATGATCGTGCACACACAGAATTGTGTAGCCTAAGGAGTGGTTAAATGAGCATGCACACACACAATTGTGTAGTTTAAGGAGTGGTAAAATGAGCATGCACACACACAATTGTGTAGTTTAAGGAGTGGTTAAATGAGCATGCACACACAGAATTGTGTAGTCTAAGGAGTGGTTAAATGAGCATACACATAGAATTAAGTAGTCTAAGGAGTAGTTAAATGAGCATGCGCACACAGACTTGTGTAGTCTAAGGTGTGGTAAAATGAGCATGCACACACCAAATTGTGTAGTCTAAGTAGTGGTTAAATGAGCATGCACACACAGAATTGTGTAGTCTAAGGAGTGGTTAAATGAGCATGCACACACATACTTGTTTAGTCTAAGGAGTGGTTAAATGAGAATCCACACACACAATGGATCATCAAATACTTATGCACAGAAAAATCTAGTGTACAGTCCTGGCCAAAAGTTTTGAGAATGACACAAATATTGATGTTCACAAAGTCTGCTACTTCAGTGTTTTCAGATCTTTTTGTCAAACGTTACTACTGAAGAATAATTACAAGCATTTCATAAGTGTCAAAGGCTTTTATTGACAATTACATTACGTTTATGCAAAGAGTCAATATTTGCAGTGTTGAGCCTTCTTTTTCAAGACCTCTGCAATTCGCCCTGGCATGCTGTCAATGAACTTCTGGGCCACATCCTGACTGATGGAAGCCCATTCTTGCATAATCAATTCTTGGAGTTTGTAGAATTTGTGTGTGTTGGGGGGGGGGGGGGGTTGTTCACCCTCCTCTTGAGGATTGACCACAAGTTCTCAATGGGATTAAGGTCTTGGGAGTTTCCTGGCCATGGACCCAACATTTTGATCTTTTGTTCGACAAGGCACTTAGTTATAACTTTTGTCTTATGGCAAGGTGCTCCATCATGCTGGAAAAGGCATTGTTTATCACCAAACTGTTCTTGGACGCTATGTTGCTCTTGGAAGATGTTTTGTACCATTCTTTATTCATGGCTGTGTTCTTAGGCAAAATTGTTAGTGAGCCCACTTCCTTGGCTGAGAAGCAATTCCACACATGAATGGTCTCAGGATGCTTAGCATGACACAGGAGTGATGGTAGCATTCACCTTTTCTTTTACAGACAAGGTTTTTTCCAGATGCCCCAAACAATCGGAAAAGGGATTTATCAGAGTAAATGACTTCATCCCAGTCCTCAACAGTCCAATCCCTGTACCTTTTGCAGAATATCAGTCTGTCCTGATGTTTTTCCTGGAGAGAATTGGCTTCTTTGCTGCCCTTCTTGACACCAGGCCATCCTCCAAAAGTCTTTGCCTCATTGTGCGTGCAGATGCACTCACACCTGCCTGCTGCCATTCCTGAGCAAGCTCTGCACTGGTAGTGCTCCGATCCCGCAGCTGAATCAACTTTAGGAGACGGTTCTGGCGCTTGCTGGACTTTCTTGGGAACCCTGAAGCCTTCTTCACAACAAATGAACCTCACTCCGTGAAGTTCTTGATGATCCGATAAATGGTTAAATGAGGTGCAATCTTAGTAGCAGCAATATCCTTGCCTGTGATTCCCTTTTTGTGCAAAGCAATGATGAGTGCAAATGTTTCCTTGCAGGTAACCATGATTAAAAGAGGATGAACAATGATTTCAGGCACCACCCTCCTTTTAAAGCTTCCGTGGTCTCCAGCCTTGACCTCGTCAACACTGACACCTGTGTTAATGAGAGAATCACTGACATGATGTCAGCTGGTCCTTTTGTGGCAGGGCTGAAATGCAGTGGAAATGTTTTTTTGGGGATTAAGTTTTTCATTTTCATGGCAAAGAAGAACTTTGCAATTAATTGCAATTGATCTGATCACTCTTCATAACAGTCTGGAGTATATGAAAATTGTTATTATAAAAACTGAGGCAGCAGACTTTGCAAAAATTAATATTTGTGTCATTCTCAAAACTTTTGGCCCGGACTGTACAATGTCCCTTTCAATATGCAACATTTTTTTTTTTTTTAAATCCTAGCCACCCTTTTTTACCACTAGATGGCAGCAATATACAAACATTTATGTTGCTCACATTAGGTAAGTGCGCTATTCTCGTCATAATTACAGATTTTAGTTGATAGTTTGACCTACAGAATCCTCTATTTAAATGAATGGTTCTGCCCTTATATTGATCATCAGGAGATACTGTGTGGTCACTTGGATGCTTTTTTGCTTTTTATCCAATCCATTAGAGATGTCACCGACTGAATTAGAAATTCTGGTCAAATTGCACAATATATATAGCAGGACGTATTCAACAAAGCCAAAATGCAGGATAATCCTTGTTAAAGGGGCAGTATATACCAATTTTCATATAACTGCATGTAATAAAAACTACTATAAAGAAGAATATACACAGATACTAATCTAAAATCCAGTATAAAACCTTTTTAAAAACTTACTTAGAAGCTCCCAATTTAGCACTGTTGATGAGGTTAGGCTGGGACACCCACTGAAATGGGTAAAAATGAAAAGAACCATTAGACAAACAGGAGGAAGCAGGAGTCTTTAGACATAAGTATGCATCTGAAACTTTGGGGCTTGGTTAGGAGTCTGAAAATCAGCACAATGTTATTTAAAAATAAGCAGCGCTGGTATTACGGGTTTTTACAAACCCGGCATTAGCCGCAAAAAAGTAAGGGAAGAGCAAAATTTTGCTCCACATCTCACCTCAATACCAGCCCTGCTTACGGTAGCGGTGAGCAGGTAAAACGTGCTTGTGCATGATTTCCCCATAGGAATCAATGGGGGAAAGCCGGCTGAAAAAAAACCTAACACCTGCAAAAAAGCAGCGTTCAGCTCCTAACGCAGCCCCATTGATTCCTATGGGGAAATACTTTTATGTCTACACCTAACACCCTAACATGAACCCCGATTCTAAACACCCCTAATCTTACACTTATTAACCCCTAATCCTACGCCCAACGGCATCGCCGACACCTGCATTATATTATTAACCCCTAATCTGCCACTCCGGACACCGCCGCCACCTACATTATACTTATGAACCCCTAATCTGCTGCCCGCAACATCGCCGACACCTACATTATATTTATTAACCACTAATCTGCCTCCCCCAATGTCGCCCCCACCTACCTACGCTTATTTACCCCTAATCTGCCGGCCCCAACGTCGCCACCACTATAAGTTCTTAACCCCTAAACCTAAGTCTAACCCTCACCCCCCTAACTTAAATATAATTTAAATAAATCAAAATAAAATTACTACAATTAACAAATTATTCCTATTTAAAACAAATACTTAGCTATTAAATAAACCCTAAGATAGCTACAATATAACTAATAGTTACATTGTATCTAGCTTAGGATTTATTTTTATTTTACTGTCAACTTTGTATTTATTTTAAATAGGTAGACTAGTTATTAAATATTTATTAACTATTTAATAGCTACCTAGTTACAATAAAGACAAATTTACCTGTAAAATAAAACCTAACCTATGTTACAATTACACCAAACACTACACTATAATTAAATTAATTACCTAAACTAAATACAATTAATTACAATTTAAAAAAAGTATGAATTATATCAGCCAATCGGAATTCAAGGGACGTCATCTTGGATGACGTCATTTAAAGGAACCTTCATTCTTCAGTTGGACGTCGTTTGAAGAGGATGCTCCACGTCGTCTTGAAGATGGAGCCGCTCCGCGCAGGATGGATGAAGATAGAAGATGCCGCCTGGATGAAGACTTCTGCCCGTCTGGAGGACTTCTTTTTCCCGGCATGGATGAACACTTCTGCCCGTCTGGAGGACCACTTCGCCCGGCTTTGTTGAAGACTTCTCAAGGTAGGGTGATCTTCAAGGGGTTAGTGTTAGGTTTAATTAAGGGGGGATTGGGTGGGTTTTAGAGTAGTTTGGGTGTGTGGGTGGTGGATTTTAATGTTGGGGGGGTATTGTACTTTTTTTTACAGGTAAAAGAGCTGATTACTTTGGGACAATGCCCCGCAAAAGGACTTTTAAGTGCTATTTGTAATTTAGTATAGGGTAGGGCTTTTTTTTTTTTTTTATATTTTTTTATTTTATTAGGGGGATTAGATTAGGTGTAATTAGTTTAAAAAACTTGTAATTATTTTATTATTTTCTGTAATTTAGTGTCTGTTTTTTTTGTACTTTAGATAATTTTTTTAAATTGTAATTAATTGTATTTAGTTTAGGTAATTCATTTAATTATAGTGTAGTGTTAGGTGTAATTGTAACATAGGTAAGGTTTTATTTTACAGGTACTTTTGTATTTATTTTAACTAGGTAGTTAGTAAATAGTTAATAACTATTTAATAACTATTCTACCTTGTTAAAATAAATACAAACTTGCTTGTAAAATAAAAATAAACCCTAAGCTAGATACAATGTAACTATTAGTTATATTGTAGCTATCTTAGGGTTTATTTTATAGGTATTTAGTTTTAAATAGGAATAATTTAGTTAATTGTAGTAATTTTCTTTAGATTTTTTTAAATTATATTTAAGTTATGCTGTGTTAGGGTTAGGGTTAGACTTAGATTTAGGGGTTAATACATTTAATATAGTTGCGGCGACGTTGGGGGCGGCAGATTAGAGGTTAATAAATGTGGGTAGGTGTCAGCGATGTTAGGGACGGCAGATTAGGGGTTAATAAAATGTAACTAGTGTTTGCGATGCGGGAGTGCAGCGGTTTAGGGGTTAATATATTTTTATAGTGGTGGCGATGTCCAGTTCGGCAGATTAGGGGTTAAAAAAATTATTTTCGTGTTTGCGATGTGGGGGGGCCTCGGTTTAGGGGTTAATAGGTAGTTTATGGGTGTTAGTGTACTTTTTAGCACTTTAGTTAAGAGTTTTATGCTACGGCGTTAGCCCATAAAACTCTTAACTACTGACTTTTAAATGCGGTATCAGGCTTGACAGGAGAGTCTGTACCGCTCGTAATACCTATGTTAGGCAAATCCCATTGAAAAAATAGGATGCGCAATTGACGTAAGTGGATTTGCTGTATTTCCGAGTCTGGCCAAAAAAGTGAGCGGTGAGCCTGTCATTTCAAGACTCGTAATACTAGCGGGCGTTAAAAAGCAGCATTGGGACCTCTCAACGCTGCTTTTTAACCCTAACGCACAACTCCTAATCTAGCCCATTGTATGGTAACTTGGATTTGTTTTTGCTTTTTTTATCCAATCCATTAGAGATGCCACCATCTGAATTAGAAATTCTGGTCACATTTCACAATATATATAGCAGGACATATTCAACAAAGCCAAAATGCAGGATAATCCTTGTTAAAGGGGCAATATATACTAATTTTCATATAACTGCATGTAATAGAAACTACTATAAAGAAGATTATGCACAGATACTGATAAAAAAAAATCCAGTACAAAACCTTTTAAAAACTTACTTAGAAGCTCCCAATTTAGCACTGTTGATGAGGTTAGACTGGGACATCCACTGAAATGGCCAGAAAAGCAGGAAGAGCAGTTACCCCTCCCCTTCATATAAAAGGAACCATTAGACAAATAGGAGAGAGCAGGAATCTGTAGAAATCAGTAAACATCTAAAACTGATAATGTTATTAAAATATAAGCAAAACTATAAATTTTTACAAAAACACTCTAGATGGGTTATATAAATGGAAACATTTATGCAAAGAAAAATCTAGTGTACCCTGTCCCTTTAAAAATGCAACATTTTTTTTTTAAACGCTAGCCACCAGGTTTTCCACTAGATGGCAGCAATATACAAACATATCTTGCTCACATTAGGTGGGTGCACTATTCTAGTCATAATCTATGTATTCTACACTTTATGCAATTAGATTCTACTCTGTCAAAAATATATTTGCTAACATATTAATCTCCCCCACTCTTTATGATGCTACTGTACAAGATAGCGCCCTCCAGCATATCTGATGGTATCATTATTTTCAGATCATCATTATCACCAACATCACCAAAGTATATTTTGGTTTCAGGTATTTGTAGTGGAACAAGATTCAAATGGGATATGTTTAATCAAAGTAGTTTTTTTTAATTAAAGGGAGATGAGACCAAATAATGTTTCTTTCATGATTCAGACAAAGCATGCCATTTTAAACAACTTTCTATTTTATTTCTATTATCAAAATTTTGTTCTCATGGTATCTTTTGTTAAGAAACAGGGAGGAACGCTTAGGAGAATGCACGTGTCTGGAGCACTATATGAAAGAATATTTGCAAGAATGCATTATCCATTTGCCAAGAGTGCTATATACAAGCACTATTTCTTGTCATTTATGTGCATATACAAGTTGAAAGTAGGCGTATTCGCTCAAGCAAAATCAAATTTAATGCATCAGGTTGGGTTAGGGCTAAAGTAAAAATTGCACAAAACACAACATAAATACATTAAAATAATCAGTTACACTCATATATACACTATCTGATAAAAAATTAGCCATACAAATATGAATAAATAATATTTATAAGGTTTCAAAGGTATATGGTATATGGCCATGTATTTGACTGCAGAAGGCTATAATACACACACACACATACACACACACACACACACACACATACACACATACACACATACACATACACACACACACACACACAAACACACACACATACACACACACATACACACATACACACATATACACACAAACACACAAACACACATACACACATACACACACACACACATACAATTTTAAACAACATTCCAAGTTACTAATTTGCTTCATATACACACAAACACACAAACACACATACACACATACACACACACACACATACAATTTTAAACAACATTCCAAGTTACTAATTTGCTTCATTCTTTAGATATCTTTTGTTGAAGAAATAGCAATGCTCATGGGTGAGCCAATCACATGAGGCATCTATGTACAACTAGTAAGAAGTGAATACAGCGCCAACAAGAGGCCAAGGGATAAATATACTCATAGAGAGATAAAAGAAGATTATTTAATGAACCGTGTTAAAAAGCATCAGTAATAAAAGACTATATATAAAAAATGTAAAAAGCACATTTAAATAAAATTACAAATACAGGAATATCTTACAGAAGCGGCTCAAAGGGCCAAAGCTGATCATTACAATAAAAACAGAGGTAATAACAGGTGATCAGTGTGAGTGGTACACCAGAATAAGAGTGTATACTAATAAAACAGAATTAGCCTAAGTACAACTATAACAAGTGCATCAAGCAAAAAACTAATAAACAATAATACAAACAATAGTGTTCTAAATTAGTGTTTCAAAAATAGTGTTCCAAAAAATAGAAAAATGCACTGCAGTGCAAAAAAAGGGGGGTAGCAAAATAATTGTATAGATATGATCAAATAGTGAGTGAGTGCAAATGGATATAAAATGCTAGCTACTTAATCCAGTGAGCTTAAGATATAATTAAATAAAATACACAATAGGCAATAACATAAAAAATAATAAAATACACAATATGCAATAACATAAAAAATAAAAAATAAAATATAATCCAAAAAAGTGTTCAAAAAGTTGATCAACAAATGTTAGTGAAGAACAAAAATAAGTCAATCAAAACTAAAAAATGGGTGATGAAAAGCAAGGTGAAAGTGAGGGAGTTGATTCCTTCCAATGTTAATTACTTTAACAGATCCAAATTCCTGAGTGTGGTAGCTGAAATAGCTGATTGGATCCTAGCACCTGTCAGCTGCTCCTATGGTATCCTAAAAAGTGTCCCTGTAAAAAAAGAAATTCACAACATAGTGTATCCAATATGAGAATGAAGTAAAGATTAAAGTAATGCTTACCAATATGTCAACGCGTTTCTGCCCTCAAAAAGGGCCTTTCTCAAGACTACTAGTGTATGTGTGTGTGTATGTGTGTGTGTTTGTGTATGTGTGTATGTGTATGTGTGTATGTGTGTGTGTGTGTGTGTGTGTGTGTGTGTGTGTGTATGTGTGTGTGTGTGTGTGTGTGTGTGTATGTGTATGTGTGTATGTGTGTGTGTGTGTATGTGTGTGTGTGTGTGTGTGTGTGTGTATGTGTATGTGTGTATGTGTGTGTGTGTGTGTGTGTATGTGTGTGTATGTGTGTATGTGTTTGTGTATGTGTGTATGTGTATGTGTGTATGTGTGTGTGTGTGTGTGTGTGTATGTGTGTGTGTGTGTGTGTGTGTGTGTGTGTGTATGTGTGTGTGTGTATGTGTATGTGTGTATGTGTGTATGTGTGTGTGTGTGTGTGTGTGTGTGTGTGTGTGTATGTGTATGTGTGTATGTGTGTATGTGTGTGTGTGTGTGTGTATGTGTGTGTGTGTGTGTGTGTATGTGTGTGTGTGTGTGTGTGTGTGTGTGTATGTGTGTGTGTGTATGTGTATGTGTGTATGTGTGTATGTGTGTGTGTGTGTGTGTGTGTGTGTGTGTGTGTGTGTATGTGTATGTGTGTATGTGTGTATGTGTGTGTGTGTGTATGTGTGTGTGTGTGTATGTGTGTGTGTGTATGTGTATGTGTGTATGTGTGTATGTGTGTGTGTGTGTGTGTGTGTATGTGTGTGTGTGTATTATAGCCTTCTGCAGTCAAATACATGGCCATATACCATATATCTTTGAAACCTTATAAATATTATTTATTCATATTTGTATGGCTAATTTTTTATCAGATAGTGTATATATGAGTGTAACTGATTATTTTAATGTATTTATGTTGTGTTTTGTGCAATTTTTACTTTAGCCCTAACCCAACCTGATGCATTAAATTTGATTTTGCTTGAGCGAATACGCCTACTTTCAACTTGTATATGCACATAAATGACAAGAAATAGTGCTTGTATATAGCACTCTTGGCAAATGGATAATGCATTCTTGCAAATATTCTTTCATATAGTGCTCCAGACACGTGCATTCTCCTAAGCTTTCCTCCCTGTTTCTTAACAAAAGATACCATGAGAACAAAATTTTGATAATAGAAATAAAATAGAAAGTTGTTTAAAATTGCATGCTTTGTCTGAATCATGAAAGAAACATTATTTGGTCTCATCTCCCTTTAATTAAAAAAAAACTACTTTGATTAAACATATCCCATTTGAATCTTGTTCCACTACAAATACCTGAAACCAAAATATACTTTGGTGATGTTGGTGATAATGATGATCTGAAAATAATGATACCATCAGATATGCTGGAGGGCGCTATCTTGTACAGTAGCATCATAAAGAGTGGGGGAGATTAATATGTTAGCAAATATATTTTTGACAGAGTAGAATCTAATTGCATAAAGTGTAGAATACATAGATTATGACTAGAATAGTGCACCCACCTAATGTGAGCAAGATATGTTTGTATATTGCTGCCATCTAGTGGAAAACCTGGTGGCTAGCGTTTAAAAAAAAAATGTTGCATTTTTCAAGGGACAGGGTACATTAGATTTTTCTTTGCATAACTGTTTCCATTTATATAACCCATCTAGAGTGTTTTTGTAAAAATTTATAGTTTTGCTTATTTTTTAATAACATTATCAGTTTTAGATGTTTACTGATTTCTACAGATTCCTGCTCTCTCCTATTTGTCTAATGGTTCCTTTTATATGAAGGGGAGGGGTAACTGCTCTTCCTGCTTTTCTGGCCATTTCAGTGGATGTCCCAGTCTAACCTCATCAACAGTGCTAAATTGGGAGCTTCTAAGTAAGTTTTTAAAAGGTTTTATACTGGATTTTTTTTATCAGTATCTGTGCATATTCTTCTTTATAGTAGTTTCTATTACATGCAGTTATATGAAAATTAGTATATATTGCCCCTTTAACAAGGATTATCCTGTATTTTGGCTTTGTTGAATATGTCCTGCTATATATATTGTGAAATGTGACCAGAATTTCTAATTCAGATGGTGGCATCTCTAATGGATTGGATAAAAAATGCAAAAACAAATCCAAGTTACCATACAATGGGCTAGATTAGGAGTTGTGCGTTAGGGTTAAAAAGCAGCGTTGAGAGGTCCCAATGCTGCTTTTTAACGCCCGCTAGTATTACGAGTCTTGAAATGACAGGCTCACCGCTCACTTTTTTGGCCAGACTCGGAAATACAGCAAATCCACTTACGTCAATTGCGCATCCTATTTTTTCAATGGGATTTGCCTAACATAGGTATTACGAGCGGTACAGACTCTCCTGTCAAGCCTGATACCGCATTTAAAAGTCAGTAGTTAAGAGTTTTATGGGCTAACGCCGTAGCATAAAACTCTTAACTAAAGTGCTAAAAAGTACACTAACACCCATAAACTACCTATTAACCCCTAAACCAAGGCCCCCCCACATCGCAAACACGAAAATACATTTTTTAACCCCTAATCTGCCGAACTGGACATCGCCACCACTATAAAAATATATTAACCCCTAAACCGCTGCACTCCCGCATCGCAAACACTAGTTACATTTTATTAACCCCTAATCTGCCGTCCCTAACATCGCTGACACCTACCCACATTTATTAACCTCTAATCTGCCGCCCCAACGTCGCCGCAACTATATTAAATGTATTAACCCCTAAATCTAAGTCTAACCCTAACCCTAACCCTAACACAGCATAACTTAAATATAATTTAAAAAAATCTAAATAAAATTACTACAATTAACTAAATTATTCCTATTTAAAACTAAATACCTATAAAATAAACCCTAAGATAGCTACAATATAACTAATAGTTACATTGTATCTAGCTTAGGGTTTATTTTTATTTTACAAGCAAGTTTGTATTTATTTTAACTAGGTAGAATAGTTATTAAATAGTTATTAACTATTTACTAACTACCTAGTTAAAATAAATACAAAAGTACCTGTAAAATAAAACCTTACCTATGTTACAATTACACCTAACACTACACTATAATTAAATGAATTACCTAAACTAAATACAATTAATTACAATTTAAAAAAATTATCTAAAGTACAAAAAAAACAGACACTAAATTACAGAAAATAATAAAATAATTACAAGTTTTTTAAACTAATTACACCTAATCTAATCCCCCTAATAAAATAAAAAAATAAAAAAAAATAATAAAAAGCCCTACCCTATACTAAATTACAAATAGCCCTTAAAAGTCCTTTTGCGGGGCATTGCCCCAAAGTAATCAGCTCTTTTACCTGTAAAAAAAAGTACAAAACCCCCCAACATTAAAATCCACCACCCACACACCCAAACTACTCTAAAACCCACCCAATCCCCCCTTAATTAAACCTAACACTAACCCCTTGAAGATCACCCTACCTTGAGAAGTCTTCAACGAAGCCGGGCGAAGTGGTCCTCCAGACGGGCAGAAGTGTTCATCCATGCCGGGAAAAAGAAGTCCTCCAGACGGGCAGAAGTCTTCATCCAGGCGGCATCTTCTATCTTCATCCATCCGGCGCGGAGCGGCTCCATCTTCAAGACGACGCGGAGCATCCTCTTCAAACGACGTCCAACTGAAGAATGAAGGTTCCTTTAAATGACGTCATCCAAGATGACGTCCCTTGAATTCCGATTGGCTGATATATTTCATACTTTTTTAAAATTGTAATTAATTGTATTTAGTTTAGGTAATTAATTTAATTATAGTGTAGTGTTTGGTGTAATTGTAACATAGGTTAGGTTTTATTTTACAGGTAAATTTGTCTTTATTGTAACTAGGTAGCTATTAAATAGTTAATAAATATTTAATAACTATTCTACCTATTTAAAATAAATACAAAGTTGACAGTAAAATAAAAATAAATCCTAAGCTAGATACAATGTAACTATTAGTTATATTGTAGCTATCTTAGGGTTTATTTTATAGCTAAGAATTTGTTTTAAATAGGAATAATTTGTTAATTGTAGTAATTTTATTTTGATTTATTTAAATTATATTTAAGTTAGGGGGGTTAGGGTTAGACTTAGGTTTAGGGGTTAAGAACTTATAGTGGTGGCGACGTTGGGGGCGGCAGATTAGGGGTAAATAAGCGTAGGTAGGTGGGGGCGACATTGGGGGAGGCAGATTAGTGGTTAATAAATATAATGTAGGTGTTGGCGATGTTGCGGGCAGCAGATTAGATCTTCATAAGTATAATGTAGGTGGCGGCGGTGTCCGGAGTGGCAGATTAGGGGTTAATAATATAATGCAGGTGTCGGCGATGCCGTTGGGCGTAGGATTAGGGGTTAATAAGTGTAAGATTAGGGGTGTTTAGAATCGGGGTTCATGTTAGGGTGTTAGGTGTAGACATAAAACTATTTCCCCATAGGAATCAATGGGGCTGCGTTAGGAGCTGAACGCTGCTTTTTTGCAGGTGTTAGGTTTTTTTTCAGCCGGCTTTCCCCCATTGATTCCTATGGGGAAATCATGCACAAGCACGTTTTACCTGCTCACCGCTACCGTAAGCAGGGCTGGTATTGAGGTGAGATGTGGAGCAAAATTTTGCTCTTCCCTTACTTTTTTGCGGCTAATGCCGGGTTTGTAAAAATCCGTAATACCAGCGCTGCAGGTAAGTGAGCGGTGAGCATAAACTGCTCGTTAGCACCGCACAGCCTCTAACGCAAAACTCGTAATCTAGGCGATAGTTTTGCTTATTTTTAAATAACATTGTGCTGATTTTCAGACTCCTAACCAAGCCCCAAAGTTTCAGATGCATACTTATGTCTAAAGACTCCTGCTTCCTCCTGTTTGTCTAATGGTTCTTTTCATTTTTACCCATTTCAGTGGGTGTCCCAGCCTAACCTCATCAACAGTGCTAAATTGGGAGCTTCTAAGTAAGTTTTTAAAAAGGTTTTATACTGGATTTTAGATTAGTATCTGTGTATATTCTTCTTTATAGTAGTTTTTATTACATGCAGTTATATGAAAATTGGTATATACTGCCCCTTTAACAAGGATTATCCTGCATTTTGGCTTTGTTGAATACGTCCTGCTATATATATTGTGCAATTTGACCAGAATTTCTAATTCAGTCGGTGACATCTCTAATGGATTGGATAAAAAGCAAAAAAGCATCCAAGTTACCACACAGTATCTCCTGATGATCAATATAAGGGCAGAACCATTCATTTAAATAGAGGATTCTGTAGGTCAAACTATCAACTAAAATCTGTAATTATGACTAGAATAGCGCACTTACCTAATGTGAGCAACATAAATGTTTGTATATTGCTGCCATCTAGTGGTAAAAAAGGGTGGCTAGGATTTAAAAAAAAAAAAATGTTGCATATTGAAAGGGACATTGTACAGTCCGGGCCAAAAGTTTTGAGAATGACACAAATATTAATTTTTGCAAAGTCTGCTGCCTCAGTTTTTATAATAACAATTTTCATATACTCCAGACTGTTATGAAGAGTGATCAGATCAATTGCAATTAATTGCAAAGTTCTTCTTTGCCATGAAAATGAAAAACTTAATCCCCAAAAAAACATTTCCACTGCATTTCAGCCCTGCCACAAAAGGACCAGCTGACATCATGTCAGTGATTCTCTTATTAACACAGGTGTCAGTGTTGACGAGGTCAAGGCTGGAGACCACGGAAGCTTTAAAAGGAGGGTGGTGCCTGAAATCATTGTTCATCCTCTTTTAATCATGGTTACCTGCAAGGAAACACGTGCACTCATCATTGCTTTGCACAAAAAGGGATTCACAGGCAAGGATATTGCTGCTACTAAGATTGCACCTAAATTAATCATTTATCGGATCATCAAGAACTTTACGGAGAGAGGTTATATTGTTGTGAAGAAAGCTTCAGGGTTCCCAAGAAAGTCCAGCAAGCCCCAGAACCGTCTCCTAAAGTTGATTCATCTGCGGGATCGGAGCACTACCAGTGCAGAGCTTGCTCAGGAATGGCAGCAGGCAGGTGTGAGTGCATCTGCATGCACAATGAGGCAAAGACTTTTGGAGGATGGCCTGGTGTCAAGAAGGGCAGCAAAGAAGCCAATTCTCTCCAGGAAAAACATCAGGACAGACTGATATTCTGCAAAAGGTACAGGGATTGGACTGTTGAGGACTGGGATGAAGTCATTTTCTCTGATAAATCCCTTTTCCGATTGTTTGGGGCATCTGGAAAAAACCTTGTCTGTAAAAGAAAAGGTGAATGCTACCATCACTCCTGTGTCATGCTAAGCATCCTGAGACCATTCATGTGTGGAATTGCTTCTCAGCCAAGGAAGTGGGCTCACTCACAATTTTGCCTAAGAACACAGCCATGAATAAAGAATGGTACAAAACATCTTCCAAGAGCAACATAGCGTCCAAGAACAGTTTGGTGATAAACAATGCCTTTTCCAGCATGATGGAGCACCTTGCCATAAGACAAAAGTTATAACTAAGTGCCTTGTCGAACAAAAGATCAAAATGTTGGGTCCATGGCCAGGAAACTCCCCAGACCTTAATCCCATTGAGAACTTGTGGTCAATCCTCAAGAGGAGGGTGAACAACCCCCCCCCCCCCCCAACACACAAAAATTCTACAAACTCCAAGAATTGATTATGCAAGAATGGGCTTCCATCAGTCAGGATGTGGCCCAGAAGTTGATTGACAGCATGCCAGGGCGAATTGCAGAGGTCTTGAAAAAGAAGGCTCAACACTGCAAATATTGACTCTTTGCATAAATGTAATGTAATTGTCAATAAAAGCCTTTGACACTTATGAAATGCTTGTAATTATTCTTCAGTAGTAACGTCTGACAAAAAGATCTGAAAACACTGAAGCAGCAGACTTTGTGAACATCAATATTTGTGTCATTCTCAAAACTTTTGGCCAGGACTGTACACTATATTTTTCTGTGCATAAGTATTTGATGATCCATTGTGTGTGTGGATTCTCATTTAACCACTCCTTAGACTACACAAGTATGTGTGTGCATGCTCATTTAACCACTCCTTAGACTACACAAGTATGTGTGTGCATGCTCATTTAACCACTCCTTAGACTACACAATTCTGTGTGTGCATGCTCATTTAACCACTACTTAGACTACACAATTTGGTGTGTGCATGCTCATTTTACCACACCTTAGACTACACAAGTCTGTGTGCGCATGCTCATTTAACTACTCCTTAGACTACATAATTCTATGTGTATGCTCATTTAACCACTCCTTAGACTACACAATTCTGTGTGTGCATGCTCATTTAACCACTCCTTAAACTACACAATTGTGTGTGTGCATGCTCATTTAACCACTCCTTAAACTACACAATTGTGTGTGTGCATGCTCATTTAACCACTCCTTAGGCTACACAATTCTGTGTGTGCACGATCATTTAACCACTCCTTAGACTACACAATTCTCTGTGTGCATGCTCATTTAACTACTCCTTAGACTACATAATTCTATGTGTATGCTCATTTAACCACTCCTTAGACTACACAATTCTGTGTGTGCATGCTCATTTAACCACTCCTTAAACTACACAATTGTGTGTGTGCATGCTCATTTAACCACTCCTTAGGCTACACAATTCTGTGTGTGCATGATCATTTAACCACTCCTTAGACTACACAATTCTGTGTGTGCACGATCATTTAACCACTCCTTAGGCTACACAATTGTGTGTGTGCATGCTCATTTAACCACTCCTTGGACTACACAATTCTGTGTGTGCATGCTAATTTAACCACTACTTGGACTACACAATTGTGTGTGTGGATGCTCATTTAACCACTCCTTAGACTACACAATTCTGTGTGTGTGCATGATCATTTAACCACTCCTTAGACTACACAATTCTCTGTGTGCATGCTCATTTAACTATTCCTTAGACTACACAATTCTGTGTGTGCATGCTCATTTAACTATTCCTTAGACTACACAATTCTGTGTGTGCATGCTTATTTAACTACTTATTAGACTACACAATTGTGTGTGTGCATGCTCATTTAACCACTCCTTAAACTACACAATTGTGTGTGTGCATGCTCATTTAACCACTCCTTAGACTACAAAATTCTGTGTGTGCATGATCATGTTAACCACTCCTTAGACTACACAATTGTGTGTGTGCATGCTCATTTAACCACTCCTTAAACTACACAATTGTGTGTGTGCATGCTCATTTAACCACTCCTTAGACTACACAATTCTGTGTGTGTGCATGATCATTTAACTATTCCTTAGACTACACAATTCTGTGTGTGCATGATCATTTAACCACTCCTTAGACTACGCAATTCTGTGTGTGTGCATGATCATTTAACTATTCCTTAGACTACACAATTCTGTGTGTGCATGCTCATTTAACTATTCTTTAGACTACTCAATTGTGTGTGTGCATGATCATTTAACCACTCCTTAGACTACACAATTCTGTGTGTGCATGCTCATTTAACCACTCCTTAGACTACACAATTCTGTGTGTGCATGCTCATTTAACCACTCCTTAGACTACACAATTCTGTGTGTGCATGCTCATTTAACCACTCCTTAGGGGCCTATTTATCAAAGACCTCGCTAAATGCGGAGAGCAATACGCTCTCCGCATTTAACATTGCACCAGCAGGTCACAAGAGCTGCTGGTGCAACGCCACCCCCTGCTGACTCGAGGCCAATCGTACTAGATTGTACTAGATCGGGTTGATTTCCGGTGATTCCTGTTGCTTATTTTTTAATAATATTATAAGTTTTAGATGTTTACTGATTTCTACAGATTCCTGCTCTCTCCTGTTTGTCTAATGGTTCCTTTTATATGAAGGGGAGGGGTAACTGCTCTTCCTGCTTTTTTGGCCATTTCAGTGGATGTCCCAGTCTAACCTCGTCAACAGTGCTAAATTGGGAGCTTCTAAGTAATTTTTTAAAGGTTTTATACTGGATTTTTTTATCAGTATCTGTGCATAATCTTCTTTATAGTAGTTTCTATTACATGCAGTCATATGAAAATTGGTATATACTGCCCCTTTAACAAGGATTATCCTGCATTTTGGCTTTGTTGAATATGTCCTGCTATATATATTGTGCAATTTGACCAGAATTTCTAATTCAGTCGGTGACATCTCTAATGGATTGGATAAAAAGCAAAAAAGCCTCCAAGTTACCACACAGTATCTCCTGATGATGAATATAAAGGCAGAACCATTCATTTAAATAGAGGATTCTGTAGGTCAAACTATCAACTAAAATCTGTAATTATGACTAGAATAGCGCACTTACCTAATGTGAGCAACATAAATGTTTGTATATTGCTGCCATCTAGTGGTAAAAAAGGGTGGCTAGGATTTAAAAAAAAATGTTGCATATTCAAAGGAACATTTTAGGAGTCCGAGCCAAAAGTTTTGAGAAAGACACAAATATTAATTTTAGCAAAGTCTGCTGCCTCAGTTTTTATAATAGCAATTTCATATACTCCAGACTGTTATGAAGAGTGATCAGATCAATTGCAATTAATAACAAAGTTCTTTTTTGCCATGAAAATTAACTTAATAACCAAAAAAAACATTTCCACTGCATTTCAGCCCTGCCACAAAAGGACCAGCTGACATCATGTCAGTGGTTCTCTCATTAACACGGGTGTCAGTGTTGACGAGGTCAAGGCTGGAGACCACGGAAGCTTTGAAAGGAGGGTGGTGCCTGAAATCATTGTTCTTCCTCTTTTAATCATGGTTACCTGCAAGGAAACACGTGCACTCATCATTGCTTTGCAAAAAAAGGGATTCACAGGCAAGGATATTGCTGCTACTAAGATTGCACCTAAATTAACCATTTATCGGATCATCAAGAACTTTACGGAGAGAGGTTCAATTGTTGTGAAGAAAGCTTCAGGGTTCCCAAGAAAGTCCAGCAAGCCCCACAACCGTCTCCTAAAGTTTATTCAGCTGCGGGATCGGAGCACTACCAGTGCAGAGCTTGCTCAGGAATGGCAGCAGGCAGGTGTGAGCGCATCTGCACGCACAGTGAGGAAAAGACTTTTGGAGAATGGCCTGGTGTCAAGAAGGGCAGCAAAGAAGCCAATTTTCTCCAGGAAAAACATCAGGGACAGACTGATATTCTGCAAAAGGTACAGGGATTGGACTGTTGAGGACTGGGATGAAGTCATTTTCTCTGATAAATCCCTTTTCCGATTGTTTGGGGCATCCGGAAAAAACCTTGTCTGTAAAAGAAAAGATGAATGCTACCATCACTCCTGTGTCATGCTAAGCATCCTGAGACCATTCATGTGTGGAATTGCTTCTCAGCCAAGGGAATGGGCTCACTCACAATTTTGCCTAAGAACACAGCCATGAATAAAGAATGGTACAAAACATCCTCCAAGAGCAACATAGCGCCCAAGAACAGTTTGGTGATAAACAATGCCTTTTCCAGCATGATGGAGCACCTTGCCATAAGACAAAAGTTATAACTAAGTGCCTTGGGGAACAAAAGATCAAGATTTTGGGTCCATAGCCAGGAAACTCCCCAGACCTTAATCCCATTGAGAACTTGTGGTCAATCCTCAAGAGGAGGGTGAACAACCCCCCCCCCCCCCAACACCCACACACACACACAAATTCTATAAACTCAAAGAATTGATTATGCAAGAATAGGCTTCCATCAGTCAGGATGTGGCCCAGAAGTTGATTGACAGCATGCCAGGGCGAATTGCAGAGGTCTTGAAAAAGAAGGCTCAACACTGCAAATATTGACTCTTTGCATAGACTTAATGTAATTGTCAATAAAAGCCTTTGACACTTATGAAATGCTTGTAATTATTCTTCAGTAGTAACGTCTGACAAAAAGATCTGAAAACACTGAAGTAGCAGACTTTGTGAACATTAATATTTGTGTCATTCTCAAAACTTTTGGCCAGGATGGTACGCTAGATTTTTGTGTGCATAAATATTTTGTTGATGATCCATTTATATAGCCCATATGGGAGTTTTTTTGTAAAAATGTATAGTTTTGCTTATTTTTAAATAACGTGCTGTTTTTCAGACTCCTAACGGTAGACTACCCAATTGTGTGTGTGCATGCTCATTTACCAATGGTTAGACTACACAATTGTGTGTGTGCATGCTCATTTACCAATGGTTAGACTACACAATTGTATGTGTGCATGTTCATTTACCAATGGTTAGACTACACAATTGTGTGTGTGCATGCTCATTTACCAATGGTTAGACTACACAATTGTATGTGTGCATGTTCATTTAACCACTACTTAGAATACACAATATGTGGATGCTCATTTAACCACTCCTTAGAGCAGTGTTTTTCAACCAGTGTGCTGTGGCACACTAATGTGCCGTGAGAGATCCTCAGGTGTGCCGCGGCAGACTGACAACAGTGCGGGGGTGTCCTCTTTCAAAATTTGAAATATTGGGAGGTATGTGACAGGCTCATCAGGCATCATTTACAGCCATGACATTGACATTCATTCACAGACAATCATTATGACTGTTATGAAGAGTGATCAGATCAATTGCAATTAATAACAAAGTTCTTCTTTGCCATGAAAATTAACTTAATAACCAAAAAAAACATTTCCACTGCATTTCAGCCCTGCCACAAAAGGACCAGCTGACATCATGTCAGTGGTTCTCTCATTAACACAGGTGTCAGTGTTGACGAGGTCAAGGCTGGAGACCACGGAAGCTTTGAAAGGAGGGTGGTGCCTGAAATCATTGTTCTTCCTCTTTTAATAATGGTTACCTGCAAGGAAACACGTGCACTCATCATTGCTTTGCAAAAAAAGGGATTCACAGGCAAGGATATTGCTGCTACTAAGATTGCACCTAAATTAACCATTTATCGGATCATCAAGAACTTTACGGAGAGAGGTTCAATTGTTGTGAAGAAAGCTTCAGGGTTCCCAAGAAAGTCCAGCAAGCCCCAGAACCGTCTCCTAAAGTTTATTCAGCTGCGGGATCGGAGCACTACCAGTGCAGAGCTTGCTCAGGAATGGCAGCAGGCAGGTGTGAGTCCATCTGCACGCACAGTGAGGAAAAGACTTTTGGAGGATGGCCTGGTGTCAAGAAGGGCAGCAAAGAAGCCAATTCTCTCCAGGAAAAACATCAGGGACAGACTGATATTCTGCCAAAGGTACAGGGGTTGGACTGTTGAGGACTGGGATGAAGTCATTTTCTCTGATAAATCCCTTTTCCGATTGTTTGGGGCATCCGGAAAAAACCTTGTCTGTAAAAGAAAAGTTGAATGCTACCATCACTCCTGTGTCATGCTAAGCATCCTGAGACCATTCATGTGTGGAATTGCTTCTCAGCCAAGGGAATGGGCTCACTCACAATTTTGCCTAAGAACACAGCCATGAATAAAGAATGGTACAAAACATCCTCCAAGAGCAACATAGCGCCCAAGAACAGTTTGGTGATAAACAATGCCTTTTCCAGCATGATGGAGCACCTTGCCATAAGACAAAAGTTATAACTAAGTGCCTTGGGGAACAAAAGATCAAGATTTCCATAGCCAGGAAACTCCCCAGACCTTAATCCCATTGAGAACTTGTGGTCAATCCTCAAGAGGAGGGTGAACAACCCCCCCCCCCCAACACCCACACACACACACAAATTCTATAAACTCAAAGAATTGATTATGCAAGAATAGGCTTCCATCAGTCAGGATGTGGCCCAGAAGTTGATTGACAGCATGCCAGGGTGAATTGCAGAGGTCTTGAAAAAGAAGGCTCAACACTGCAAATATTGACTCTTTGCATAGACTTAATGTAATTGTCAATAAAAGCCTTTGACACATGAAATGCTTGTAATTATTCTTCAGTAGTAACGTCTGACAAAAAGATCTGAAAACACTGAAGTAGCAGACTTTGTGAACATTAATATTTGTGTCATTCTCAAAACTTTTGGCCAGGATGGTACACTAGATTTTTGTGTGCATAAATATTTTGTTGATGATCCATTTATATAGCCCATATGGGAGTTTTTTTGTAAAAATGTATAGTTTTGCTTATATTTAAATAACGTGCTGTTTTTCAGACTCCTAACGGTAGACTACCCAATTGTGTGTGTGCATGCTCATTTACCAATGGTTAGACTACACAATTGTGTGTGTGCATGCTCATTTACCAATGGTTAGACTACACAATTGTGTGTGTGCATGCTCATTTACCAATGGTTAGACTACACAATTGTGTGTGTGCATGCTCATTTACCAATGGTTAGACTACACAATTGTGTGTGTGCATGCTCATTTACCAATGGTTAGACTACACAATTGTATGTGTGCATGTTCATTTACCAATGGTTAGACTACACAATTGTGTGTGTGCATGCTCATTTACCAATGGTTAGACTACACAATTGTGTGTGTGCATGCTCATTTACCAATGGTTAGACTACACAATTGTATGTGTGCATGTTCATTTACCAATGGTTAGACTACACAATTGTGTGTGTGCATGCTCATTTACCAATGGTTAGACTACACAATTGTATGTGTGCCTGCTCATTTACCAATGGTTAGACTACACAATTGTATGTGTGCATGTTCATTTAACCACTACTTAGACTACACAATATGTGGATGCTCATTTAACCACTCCTTAGACCAGTGTTTTTCAACCAGTGTGCTGTGGCACACTAATGTGCCGTGAGAGATCCTCAGGTGTGCCGCGGCAGACTGACAACAGTACGGGGGTGTCCCTCTTTCAAAATTTGAAATATTGGGAGGTATGTGACAGGCTCATCAGGCATCATTTACAGCCATGACATTGACATTCATTCACAGACAATCATTATGATTGTTTGTGAATGAATGACAATATGGCATGTATAGTTTTTAGGAGGCATGGCATGACAGCACAGTACAGTGTGTGTATATATATATATATATATATATATATATATATATATATATACTCTAGTGTATATATATATCCTGTATTAGGCTACAATGTGTGATTTTGTAAAATTTTGGGATTTTGGTGTGCCACAGGATTTTTTAATTTAAAAAAGTGTGCCATGACAAAAAAAAAGGTTGCAAATCACTGCCTTAGACTACCCAATTGTGTGTTTGCATGCTCATTTACCAATGGTTAGACTACACAATTGTGTGTGTGCATGCTCATTTAACCACTCCTTAGACTACCCAATTGTGTGTGTGCATGCTCATTTACCAATGGTTAGACTACACAATTGTGTGTGTGCCTGCTCATTTACCAATGGTTAGACTACACAATTGTGTGTGTGCATGCTCATTTACCAATGGTTAGACTACACAATTGTATGTGTGCATGTTCATTTAACCACTACTTAGACTACACAATTGTTTGTGGATGCTCATTTAACTACTCCTTAGACTACACAACTCTGTGTGTCTGCATGCTCATTTAATCACTCCTTAGACTACCCAATTGTGTGTGTGCATGCTCATTTTACCACTCCTTAGACTACACAATTGTGTGTGTGCATGCTCATTTAACCACTCCCTAGTCTACACAATTCTGTGTGTGAATGATCATTTAACCACTCCTTAAACTACACAATTCTGTGTGTGCATGCTCATTTAACCACTCCTTAGACTACACAATTATGTGTGTGAATGATCATTTAACCACTCCTTAGAATGCACAATTGTGTGTGTGGATTCTCATTTAACAACTCCTTAGACTACTCAAGTCTGTGTGTGCATGCTCATTTAACCACTCTTTAGACTACACAATTCTGTGTGTGCATGCTCATTTAACCACTCCGTAGACTACACAATTCTGTGTGTGCATGCTCATTTAACTATTCCTTAGACTACACAATTGTGTGTGTGTATTCTCATTTAACCACTCCTTAGACTACACAATTGTGTATGTGCATGCTCATTTAACCACTACTTAGACTACACAATTTGCTGTGCGCATGCTCATTTAACTATTCATTAGCCTACACAATTCTGTGTGTGCATGCTCATTTAACCACTCCTTAGACTACACAATTCTGTGTGTATGCTCATTTAACCACTCCTTAGTCTTCACAATTCTGTGTGTGCACGATCATTTAACCACTCCTTAGACTACACAATTCTGTGTGTGCACGATCATTTAACCACTCATTAGGCTACACAATTGTGTGTGTGCATGCTTATTTAACTACTCCTTAGACTACACAATTCTGTGTGTGCAGGCTCATTTAACCTCTACTTAGATTTCACAACTGTGTGTGTGCATGCTCATTTAACCACTAATTAAACTACACAATTCTGTGTGTGCAGGCTCATTTAACCATTACTTAGATTTCACAATTGTGTGTGTGCATGCTCATTTAACCACTACTTGGACTACACAATTGTGTGTGTGGATGCTCATTTAACCACTCCATGGACTACACAATTCTGTGTGTGTGCATGCTCATTTAACCACTACTTGGACTACACAATTGTGTGTGTGGATGCTCATTTAACCACTCTTTGGACTACACAATTCTGTGTGTGTGCATGATCATTTAACCACTCCTTAGACTACACAATTCTCTGTGTGCATGTTCATTTAACTATTCCTTAGACTACACAATTCTGTGTGTGCATGCTCATTTAACCACTCCTTAGACTACACAATTCTGTGTGTGCATGATCATTTAGCCACTCCTTAGACTACACAATTCTGTGTGTGCATGATCATTTAACCACTCCTTAGACTACACAATTCTCTGTGTGCATGCTCATTTAACTATTCCTTAAACTACACAATTCTGTGTGTGCATGCTCATTTAACCACTCCTTAGACTACACAATTCTGTGTGTACATGATCATTTAGCCACTCCTTAGACTACACAATTCTGTTTGTGCATGATCATTTAACCACTCCTTAGACTACACAATTATGTGTGTGCATGATCATTTAACTATTCTTTAGACTACTCAATTGTGTGTGTGCACGATCATTTAGCCACTCCTTAGACTACACAATTCTGTGTGTGCATGCTCATTTAACCACTACTTGGACTACACAATTGTGTGTGTGGATGCTCATTTAACCACTCCTTAGACTACACAATTATGTGTGTGTGCATGATCATTTACCTATTCCTTAGACTACACAATTCTGTGTGTGCATGCTCATATAACCACTCCTTAGGGGCCTATTTATCAAAGGTCTTGCGGACCCGATCCGACAGTGCGGATCAGGTCCGCAAGACCTCGCTAAATGCGGAGAGCAATAAGCTCTCCGCATTTAACATTGCACCAGCAGCTCACAAGAGCTGCTGGTGCAACGCCGCCCCCTGCTGACTTGCGGCCAATCGGCTGCCAGCATGGCGGTGTCAATCAACCCGATGGTACTAGATCGGGTTGATTTCCGGCGATTACTGTCCGCCTCATGAGAGCAGGCGGACAGGGTTATGGATCAGTGGTCTTTAAACCGCTGCTTCATAACTAGTGTTTCTGGCGAGTCTGAAGACTCGCCAGAAACACGGGCCCACAAGCTCTGATCAGACCTTGATAAATGGGCCCCTTAGACTACACAATTCTGTGTGTGCATGCTCATTTAACCACTCATTAGACTAAACAATTCTGTGTGTGTGTATGCTCATTTAACCACTCCTTAGACTACACATTTCTGTGTGTGCATGCTCATTTAACTATTCCTTACACTACACAATTCTGTGTGTACATGATCATTTAACCACTCCTTAGACTACACAATTCTGTGTGTGCACGATCATTTAGCCACTCATTAGACTACACAATTCTGTGTGTGCATGTTCATTTAACCACTCATTAGACTACACAATTCTGTGTGTGCATGCTCATTTAACCACTCCTTAGACTACACAATTCTGTGTGTGCATGCTCATTTAATTATTCCTTAGACTACACAATTCTGTGTGTGCAGGCTCATTTAACCACTCCTTAGACTACACAAGTATGTGTGTGCATGCTCATTTAACCACTCCTTAGACTACACTATTTTGTGTGTGCATGATCATTTAACTACTCATTAGACTACACAATTCTGTTTGTGCATGCTCATTTAACCACTACTTAGACTACACAATTCTGTGTGTGCATGCTCATTTAACCACTCCTTAGACTACACAATTCTGTGTGTGCATGATCATTTAACCACTCCTTAGACTACACTATTTTGTGTGTGAATGCTCATTTAACTACCTATTAGACTACACAATTCTGTGTGTGCATGATCATTTAACCACTCCTTAGACTACACTATTTTGTGTGTGCATGATCATTTTACTACTCATTAGACTACACAATTCTGTGTGTGCATGCTCATTTAACCACTCCTTAAACTACACAATTGTTTGTGTGCATGATCATTTAACCACTACTTAGACTACACAATTGTGTGTGTGTATGATCATTTAACCACTACTTAGACTACACAATTGTGTGTGCGCATGATCATTTAATCATTACTTAGACTACACAATTGTGTGTGTGCATGATCATTTAATCATTATTTAGACTACAAAATTGTGTGTGTGCATGCTCATTTAACCATACATTAGCCTACATGATTTTGTGTGTGAATGCTCATTTAACTACTTATTAGACTACACAATTCTGTGTGTGCATGCTCATTTAACTACTTATTAGACTACACAATTCTGTGTGTGCATGCTCATTTAACTACTTATTAGACTACACAATTCTGTGTGTGCATGCTCATTTAACTACTTATTAGACTACATAATTCTGTGTGTGCATGCTCATTTAACTACTTATTAGACTACACAATTCTGTGTGTGCATGCTCATTTAACTACTTATTAGACTACACAATTATGTGTGCATGATCATTTAACTACTTATTAGACTACACAATTATGTGTGCATGATCATTTAACTACTTATTAGACTACACAATTATGTGTGCATGATCATTTAACTACTTATTAGACTACACAATTCTGTGTGTGCATGCTCATTTAACTACTTATTAGACTACACAATTCTGTGTGTGCATGCTCATTTAACTACTTATTAGACTACACAATTCTGTGTGTTAATGCTCATTTATCTACTTATTAGACTACACAATTCTGTGTGTTAATGCTCATTTAACTACTTATTAGACTTCACAATTCTGTGTGTGCATGCTCATTTAACTACTTATTAGACTACACAATTATGTGTGTGCATGCTCATTTAACTACTTATTAGACTACACAATTATGTGTGCATGATCATTTAACTACTTATTAGACTACAAAATTGTGTGTGTGCATGCTCATTTAACCACTACTTAGACTACACAATAATTCTGGGACTTATTGCTTCCTGCAGCAGCCTAGGAAAATGCTACTGCAAGCAACAAGTGTCAGACTCAGGCAGTATGGTGGTTGTGATGGGACTAGGGTGCAAACCCATTCTCCCGGATCCTTTTTGAACCATGGACTTCCGTGGTGCATATGCTTCTGAGTATAAGGTGATAGGAAAACAGGTTAATGTTTCTATATGTGGGTTATTTTGGCTGACTACATGTTTTCAAGACCTATGAGCATGGACTAAACTTTACTGTTATAAAAGTGTAATAAATAAACAGTTTTATGTATGGATATGTGGATATGTATCCATGTGCACATGATTCTTTAATATATATATATATATATATATATATATATATATATATATATATATATATATATATATATATATATATATATATATATATATATATATATATATATGTTACGGTTGCCTCCAGGCTGGCTGGAAGTTGGACTGTAGAAAAGGATGCTCCTAGCGCTCACCAAAGGATCATCAGCATCGTAGACACCATAGACTACTGCATAGCCACCATAAGTAATGCAGACTCTACGAACCACCGCTGCTGGGCTGGTATCTCGCCGTCTGCTCTGCGCCCTGGACCTACGACCAGGCTCCAGTAGGTGAACCTCTTCCTTCTGTAGAGCGAAGCAGGATCAGGAACAAGAGCTCTTACAAGAACTCAGTAGCTAAGGGAGTATGAAGAGCATAGCAATCCCTGTAGTGATTATAGCTGTCCCCTACAAACATGAGTCAAGGCTGCAAGTTAAAGGGTCAGAAAAGGTCTGATGTGCTGGAACACACAGCCTGCTTTTTATTAAGGTTACATGCAAAAAAGGACACTCTCAGGGGGAGGCATAAAATCCCCAATCACACATTTGATACATTTAGATAGAGAGACAACGCCCTTTGACAGGCCATAGTAGAATTACATTACTTCAGCAGATAACAAGTTACACACAAGAAAACAATGCAGTCCATCTTATCAACAGCAGTCTGACTCTGGAGGTGATTAGACAATGGGAATGTTTATCACTAAACTTAATTAGAGCTGATGCCAGCAAACTTGTATTTAGAAACTAGCTTCTTGAAGCTGAACAAAGTTAACTCTTTAGTTCTGACCGAAGGGTCTGTCACATAGCACTTAATGGCACACAATGAAAACTAATGCTTTTGTAACAGTGCTCCCTTTCTGTGGAACACTCTGCCTGTATGGTACTTGGTTCAGTAAGCCTTATTTACTGAACCAAGTGGGAGAAAGCCAGGGACAAGTTATTTTACAGGTCTGGGGGCATAGTCTTAAAGGGGCATTGTTCACCAAAGTCACAATATGTCCCCAGACGGTTCTTAAAGGGCCATACACACCCAATAAAAGTTAATACATTTTCAGGGGCCCAATCTTCCAGGGGCCATAGTCATGAGGAAGGAGGCTGGCAAATAGGCTTCTCCACAATCCAGGGAAGCAGGGCAATTTTCCATTTAAAGGGCCAGTTACAAATAGCAGTTTGTAACAATATACACTGTGTGCAGAATTATTAGGCAAATGAGTATTTTGACCACATCATCCTCTTTATGCATGTTGTCTTACTCCAAGCTGTATAGGCTCGAAAGCCTACTACCAATTAAGCATATTAGGTGATGTGCATCTCTGTAATGAGAAGGGGTGTGGTCTAATGACATCAACACCCTATATCAGGTGTGCATAATTATTAGGCAACTTCCTTTCCTTTGGCAAAATGGGTCAAAAGAAGGACTTGACAGGCTCAGAAAAGTCAAAAATAGTGAGATATCTTGCAGAGGGATGCATCACTCTTAAAATTGCAAAACTTCTGAAGCGTGATCATCGAACAATCAAGCGTTTCATTCAAAATAGTCAACAGGGTCGCAAGAAGCGTGTGGAAAAACCAAGGCGCAAAATAACTGCCCATGAACTGAGAAAAGTCAAGCGTGCAGCTGCCAAGATGCCACTTGCCACCAGTTTGGCCATATTTCAGAGCTGCAACATCACTGGAGTGCCCAAAAGCACAAGGTGTGCAATACTCAGAGACATGGCCAAGGTAAGAAAGGCTGAAAGACGACCACCACTGAACAAGACACACAAGCTGAAACGTCAAGACTGGGCCAAGAAATATCTCAAGACTGATTTTTCTAAGGTTTTATGGACTGATGAAATGAGAGTGAGTCTTGATGGGCCAGATGGATGGGCCCGTGGCTGGATTGGTAAAGGGCAGAGAGCTCCAGTCTGACTCAGACGCCAGCAAGGTGGAGGTGGAGTACTGGTTTGGGCTGGTATCATCAAAGATGAGCTTGTGGGGCCTTTTCGGGTTGAGGATGGAGTCAAGCTCAACTCCCAGTCCTACTGCCAGTTTCTGGAAGACACCTTCTTCAAGCAGTGGTACAGGAAGAAGTCTGCATCCTTCAAGAAAAACATGATTTTCATGCAGGACAATGCTCCATCACACGCGTCCAAGTACTCCACAGCGTGGCTGGCAAGAAAGGGTATAAAAGAAGAAAATCTAATGACATGGCCTCCTTGTTCACCTGATCTGAAACCCATTGAGAACCTGTGGTCCATCATCAAATGTGAGATTTACAAGGAGGGAAAACAGTACACCTCTCTGAACAGTGTCTGGGAGGCTGTGGTTGCTGCTGCACGCAATGTTGATGGTGAACAGATCAAAACACTGACAGAATCCATGGATGGCAGGCTTTTGAGTGTCCTTGCAAAGAAAGGTGGCTATATTGGTCACTGATTTGTTTTTGTTTTGTTTTTGAATGTCAGAAATGTATATTTGTGAATGTTGAGATGTTATATTGGTTTCACTGGTAAAAATAAATAATTGAAATGGGTATATATTTGTTTTTTGTTAAGTTGCCTAATAATTATGCACAGTAATAGTCACCTGCACACACAGATATCCCCCTAAAATAGCTATAACTAAAAACAAACTAAAAACTACTTAGAAAACTATTCAGCTTTGATATTAATGAGCTTTTTGGGTTCATTGAGAACATGGTTGTTGTTCAATAATAAAATTAATCCTCAAAAATACAACTTGCCTAATAATTCTGCACTCCCTGTATATATATATATATATATATATATATATATATATATATATATATATATATATATATATATATATATATATATATATATATAGATAGATAGATAGATAGATAGATAGATAGATAGATAGATAGATAGATAGATAGATAAACATATATATATATACAGTGGATATAAAAAGTCTACACACCCCTGTTAAAATGTCAGATTTCTGTGATGTAAAAAAATGAGACAAAGATAAATCATTTCAGAACTTTTTCCAACTTTAATATGACCTATAAACTGTACAACTCAATTGAAAAACAAACTGAAATCTTTTAGGTAAAGGGAAATAAAAATAAAAAACTAAAATAATATGGTTGCATAAGTGTGAACACCCTTAAACTAATAATTTATTGAAGCACCTTTTAATTTTATTACAGCACTCAGTCTTCTTGGGTATGAGTTTTTCAGCATGGCACATCTTGACTTGGCAAGATTTGCCCTCTCTTCTTTGCAAAAACACTCTAAATCTGTCAGAATGTAAGGGCATCTCCTGTGCACAGCCCTTTTCAGATCACCCCACAGATTTTTAATTGGATTCATGTCTGGGCTCTGGCTGGGCCATCCCAAAACTTTAATCTTCTTCTGGTGAAGCCATTCCTTTGTTGATTTGGATGTATGCTTTGGGTCATTGTCATGCTGAAAGAAGAAGTTCCTCTTCATGTTCAGCTTTCTAGCAGAAGCCTGAAGATTTTGTGCCAGTATTGTCTGGTATTTGGAACTGTTCATTATTCCCTCTACCTTGACTAAGACCCCAGTTCCAGCTGAAGAAAAACAGCCCCAAAGCATGATACTGACACCACCATGCTTCACTGTGGGTATGGTGTTCTTTTGGTGATATGCAGTGTTGTTTTTGCGCCAAACATATCTTTTGGAATTATGGCCAAAAAGGTCAACTTTGGTTTCATCAGACCAGAACACCTTTTGCAACATGCTTTTGGGAAGCTTCAGATGTGTTTTTGCAAAATTTAGCCGTGCTTGGATTTTTTTTTGTAAGAAAATGCTTCCGTCTTGCCATCTACCCCAAAGCCCAGACATATGAAGAATACGGGCTATTGTTGTCACATGTACCACACAGCCAGTACTTGCCAGATATTCCTGCAGCTCCTTTAATGTTGCTGTAGGCCTCTTGGCAGCCTCCCAGACCAGTTTTCTTCTCGTCTTTTCATCAATTTTGGAGGGACATCCAGTTCTTGGTAATGTCACTGTTGCACCATATTTTCTTCACTTGATGATGACTGTCTTCACTGTGTTCCATGGTATATCTAATACCTTGGAAATTCTTTAGTACCCTTCTCCTGACTGATACCTTTTCACAATGAGATCCCTCTGATGCTTTAGAAGCCCTCTGCGGACCATGGCTTTTGCTGTAGGATGTGACTAACAAAATGTCAGGAAAGACCTACTAGAACAACTGAACTTTATTTTGGGATAATCAGAGGCACTTTAAATGATGACAGGTGTGTACTGACTCCTATTTAACATGATTTTGAATGTGATTGCTTAATTTTGAACACAGCTACATCCCCAGTTATAAAAGGGTGTTCACACTTATGCAACCATATTATTTTAGTTTTTTAGTTTTATTTCCCTTTCCCTAAAAGATTTCAGTTTGTTTTTCAATTGAGTTGTACAGTTTATAGGTCACCTTAAAGGTGGAAAAAGTTCTGAAATGATTTATCTTTGTCTCATTTTTTTACATCGCAGAAACCTGACATTTTAACAGGGGTGTGTAGACTTTTTATATCCACTGTATATATATAATTTATTTTTTTATTTAATTTTTAAAAGCAAACTACGAGACAAGACACTAATCAAGACACTAATCAAGACAGTAAACCATGTTCCATACACATACAGACCAGACAGTTTGTCAGTTTGATTTATGCTTATTTCCAGCAATATGTAAAAAATATAAACTTATTTAAAGTAAAGAGCAACACGATCAGTGATTTTATGTAAGAACAGGTTTACACATTATCCATTTGCTATGCAATGTTCCTTCCCTGCAGTAAGAAAAGCAAGGTAGGAAAATAACTGTACAATGTATGCTGGGAATTTGAGTCCAGAACTAAAGAGGCACAATACTGATAGACAACTAGTGAACTATAAATCCCAGAATGCTTTGTAAATCCCAGAATACTGTGCTTATTCCTCTGAAACTGAATTACATTCAAAGGATTAAAAAACAAAGAAACGGACATTAAATTGTCTTTTTTTTCTGCAGCAAATGCCCCCTTTTGCCCCTCCCTTGTGGACACCCATGACTGTACTATAGGTTTAAACCGTTACTGCAGTATACCTCAGTACTGTACTATAGGTTTAAACCGTTACTGCAGCATACCTTAGTACTGTACTATAGGGTTTATACTGTTACTGCTGTATACCTCAGTACTGTGCTATAGGTTTATACTGTTACTGCTGTATACCTCAGTACTGTACTATAGGTTTATACCATTACTGCAGTAAACCTCAGTGCTGTACTATAGGTTTATACCATTACTGTTGTATACCTCAGTACTGTACTATAGTTTTATACCGTTACTGCAGTATACCTCAGTACTGTACTATAGGTTTAAACCGTTACTGCAGCATACCTTAGTACTGTACTATAGGGTTTATACTGTTACTGCTGTATACCTCAGTACTGTACTATAGGTTTATACTGTTACTGCTGTATACCTCAGTACTGTACTATAGGTTTATACCATTACTGCAGTAAACCTCAGTGCTGTACTATAGGTTTATACCATTACTGTTGTATACCTCAGTACTGTACTATAGTTTTATACCGTTACTGCAGTATACCTCAGTACTGTACTATAGTTTTATACCGTTACTGCAGTATACCTCGGTACTGTACTATAGGTTTATACAATTACTGCAATATACCTCAGTACTGTACTATAGGTTTAAAACGGTACTGCAGTATTCCTTATTATTGTACTATAGGTTTAAACCAGCACTGCAGCACACCTCAGTATTGTACTATAGGTTTATACGGGTACTGCAGTATACCTCAGTACTGTAGTATAGATTTATACCGTTACTGCAGTATACCTCAGTACTGAACTAAAGGTTTATACCGTAACTGCAGTATACCTCAGTAATGTACTATAGATTTAAAATGATACTGCAATATACCTCAGTACTGTATTATAGGTTTATATATCATTACTGTAGTATACCAAAGTGCTGTACTATAGGTATACCGTTTACTGCAATATACCTCAGTACTGTGTTATAGAATTATATATCATTACTTTAGTATACCTCAATACTGTATTATCGGTTTATACCGTTACTGCAGTATACCTCAGTACTGTATTATAGGTTTAAACCATTACTACAATATACCTCAGTAATATACTATAAGTATACCTGAGTACTGTACTATAGTTTCATACCGTTACTGCATTATAACTCAGTACTGTACTATAGGTTTATACTGTTACTGCAGCATATTTCACTACTGTACTTTAAGTTTATACAGTTTCTGCAGTATACCTCAGTACTGTACTATAGGTTTAAACCGTTACTGCAGCATACCTCAGTACTGTACTATAGGGTTTATACCGTTACTGCTGTATACCTCGGTACTGTACTATGGGTTTATACCATTACTGCTGTATACCTCAGTACTGTACTATAGTTTTATACCGTTACTGCAGTAAACCTCAGTACTGTACTATAGGTTTATACCATTACTGCAGTAAACCTCAGTGCTGTACTATAGGTTTATACCATTACTGTTGTATACCTCAGTACTGTACTATAGTTTTATACCGTTACTGCAGTATACCTCAGTACTGTACTATAGTTTTATACCGTTACTGCAGTATACCTCGGTACTGTACTATAGGTTTATACAATTACTGCAATATACCTCAGTACTGTACTATAGGTTTAAAACGGTACTGCAGTATTCCTTATTATTGTACTATAGGTTTAAACCAGCACTGCAGCACACCTCAGTATTGTACTATAGGTTTATATGGGTACTGCAGTATACCTCAGTACTGTAGTATAGATTTATACCGTTACTGCAGTATACCTCAGTACTGTACTAAAGGTTTATACCGTAACTGCAGTATACCTCAGTAATGTACTATAGATTTAAAATGATACTGCAATATACCTCAGTACTGTATTATAGGTTTATATATCATTACTGTAGTATACCAAAGTGCTGTACTATAGGTATACCGTTTACTGCAATATACCTCAGTACTGTGTTATAGAATTATATATCATTACTTTAGTATACCTCAATACTGTATTATCGGTTTATACCGTTACTGCAGTATACCTCAGTACTGTATTATAGGTTTAAACCATTACTACAATATACCTCAGTAATATACTATAAGTATACCTGAGTACTGTACTATAGTTTCATACCGTTACTGCATTATAACTCAGTACTGTACTATAGGTTTATACTGTTACTGCAGCATATTTCAGTACTGTACTTTAAGTTTATACAGTTTCTGCAGTATACCTCAGTACTGTACTATAGGTTTAAACTGTTACTGCAGCATACCTCAGTACTGTACTATAGGGTTTATACCGTTACTGCTGTATACCTCGGTACTGTACTATGGGTTTATACCATTACTGCTGTATACCTCAGTACTGTACTATAGTTTTATACCGTTACTGCAGTAAACCTCAGTACTGTACTATAGGTTTATACCATTACTGCGGTATACCTCAGTAATGTACTATAGGTTTAAACTGGTACTGCAGCATACCTCAGTAATGTACTATAGGTTTAAACCGGTACTGCAGCATACCTCAGTATTAGACTATAGGTTTATACCGTTAATGCAGCATACCTCAGTACTATACTATTGGTTTATACTGTTACTGCAGTATACCTCAGTACTATTCTATAGGTTTATACCGTTACTGCAGTATACCTCTGTACTGTACTATAGGGTTATACTATTACAGCAGTATACTGTACCTCAGTACTGTACTATAGGATTATACTGTTACTGCAGTATACCTCAGTACTGTACTATAGGTTTATACCGTTACAGCTGTTTACCTCAGTACTGTACTATAGGTTTAAACCGGTACTGTAGCACACAACAGTACTGTACTATAGGTTTAAACCTTTACTGCAGCACACCTCAGTACTGTACTACAAGTTTAAACCAGTACTGCAGTATACCTCATTACTGTACTATAGGTTTATATTGGTACTGCAGTATACCTCAGTACTGTAGTATAGATATATACCGTTACTCCAGTATAGTGATGTCGCAAACCTTAAAATTTCGGTTCGCGAACGGCGGACTCGAACTTCCGCTACTGTTCGCGTACCGGCGAACTGCGCGAACCGCTATTGACTTCAATAGGCAGGCGAACATTAAAACCCACAAAGACTCTTTCTGGCCACAATAGTGATGGAAAAGTTGTTTCAAGGGGACTAACACCTGGACTGTCGCATGCCAGAGGGGGATCCATGGCAAAACTCCCATGGAAAATTACATAGTTGATGCAGAGTGTGGTTTTAACCCATAAAGGGCCTTAATCACCTAACATTCCTAAATATTTTTTGAATAACATGCTTTAAAACATCAGGTATGATGTTGTATCGATCAGGTAGTGTAAGGGTTATGCCCGCTTCACAGTGACAGACCAAACTCCCCGTGTAACGCACCGCAAACAACCGCAAACAGTCCATTTGCACAACCAAGAGATAGATAGATTTGATAGATAGATACATAGATTACATAGATCAATAGATGCAATATACATATGATAGAAACAAATTACATAGATCAATAGATGCAATATACAATTGATAGATACGAATGACTTAGATCAATCGATGCAATATACATTTGATAGATACGAATTACATAGATCAAAAGATGCAATATACATTTGATAGATATGAATTACATAGATAAATAGATGCAATATATATTTGATATATACGATTGATAGTTAGATAGATTCGATAGATAAATAGATGGATTTGATAGATATATAATTTCCCTGACAGAGTATAACAATAAGACATGCGGTCTGGGACCCATGGTGTGTTAAGTAGTACTATTCTTAGCAGTTTACTACCTGTTACTCCCCCTATCGGGGGAGGTCTATATGGCCTGCATTTTTGGAACAGGGAGATGGAAGAAGATGATTGGTCTGTCCTCCTACTTCAAATTTGGCCTAAACACAAGTGGCTGTCTCAAATCAGTCCGGCCACGAGATAGATGGATTTGATAGATAGATAGATATACATAGATTGATGGTTAGATAGAATCGATAGAAGATAAATAGATAGATTTGATAGATATATAATTACCCTGACAAAGTATAATAATAAAACATGCGGTCTGGGACCCATGGTAACTAGGTTGTGTTAAGTAGTCCTATTCTTAGCACTTTAATACTTGTTACTCCCCCTATCGGGGGAGGTCTATATGGCCTGCATGATTACCCTGACAAAGTATAACAACAAAACATGTTGGTTGGGACCCATGGTAACTAGGTTGTGTTAAGTAGTACTATTCTTAGCACTTTAATCCCTGTATACCTCAGTACTGTACTATAGGTTTATACCGTTACAGCTGTTTACCTCAGTACTGTACTATAGGTTTAAACCGGTACTGTAGCACACCACAGTACTGTACTATAGGTTTAAACCTTTACTGCAGCACACCTCAGTACTGTACTACAAGTTTAATCCAGTACTGCAGTATACCTCATTACTGTACTATAGGTTTATATTGGTACTGCAGTATACCTCAGTACTCTAGTATAGATATATACCATTACTCCAGTATAGTGATGTCGCGAACCTTAAAATTTCGGTTCGCGAACGGCAGACTCGAACTTCCGCTACTGTTCGCGTACCGGCGAACTGCGCGAACCGCTATTGACTTCAATAGGCAGGCGAACATTAAAACCCACAAAGACTCTTTCTGGCCACAATAGTGATGGAAAAGTTGTTTCAAGGGGACTAACACCTGGACTGCCGCATGCCGGAGGGAGATCCATGGCAAAACTCCCATGGAAAATTACATAGTTGATGCAGAGTGTGGTTTTAACCCATAAAGGGCCTTAATCACCTAACATTCCTAAATATTTTTTGAATAACATGCTTTAAAACATCAGGTATGATGTTGTATCGATCAGGTAGTGTAAGGGTTATGCCCGCTTCACAGTGACAGACCAAACTCCCCGTGTAACGCACCGCAAACAACCGCAAACAGTCCATTTGCACAACCAAGAGATAGATAGATTTGATAGATAGATACATAGATTACATAGATCAATAGATGCAATATACATATGATAGAAACAAATTACATAGATCAATAGATGCAATATACAATTGATAGATACGAATTACTTAGATCAATCGATGCAATATACATTTGATAGATACGAATTACATAGATCAAAAGATGCAATATACATTTGATAGATATGAATTACATAGATAAATAGATGCAATATATATTTGATATATACGATTGATAGTTAGATAGATTCGATAGATAAATAGATGGATTTGATAGATATATAATTTCCCTGACAGAGTATAACAATAAGACATGCGGTCTGGGACCCATGGTGTGTTAAGTAGTACTATTCTTAGCAGTTTACTACCTGTTACTCCCCCTATCGGGGGAGGTCTATATGGCCTGCATTTTTGGAACAGGGAGATGGAAGAAGATGATTGGTCTGTCCTCCTACTTCAAATTTGGCCTAAACACAAGTGGCTGTCTCAAATCAGTCCGGCCACGAGATAGATGGATTTGATAGATAGATAGATATACATAGATTGATGGTTAGATAGAATCGATAGAAGATAAATAGATAGATTTGATAGATATATAATTACCCTGACAAAGTATAATAATAAAACATGCGGTCTGGGACCCATGGTAACTAGGTTGTGTTAAGTAGTCCTATTCTTAGCACTTTAATACCTGTTACTCCCCCTATCGGGGGAGGTCTATATGGCCTGCATGATTACCCTGACAAAGTATAACAACAAAACATGTGGTCTGGGACCCATGGTAACTAGGTTGTGTTAAGTAGTACTATTCTTAGCACTTTAATCCCTGTTCCCCCCCCTATCGGGGGAGGTCTATATGGCCTGCATGATTACCTTGACAAAGTATAACAACAAAACATGTGGGCTGGGACCCATGGTAACTAGGTTGTGTTAAGTAGTACTATTCTTAGCACTTTAATCCCTGTAACTCCCCCTATCGGGGGAGGTCTATATGGCCTGCATGATTACCCTGACAAAGTATAACAACTAAACATGTGGTGTGGAACCCATGGTAACTAGGTTGTGTTAAGTAGTACTATTCTTAGCACTTTAATACCTGTTACTCCCCCTATCTGGGGAGGTCTATATGGCCTGCATGATTACCCTGACAAAGTATAACAACAAAACATGTGGTCTGGGACCCATGGTAACTAGGTTGTGTTAAGTAGTACTATTCTTAGCACTTTAATCCCTGTTCCCCCCCCTATCGGGGGAGGTCTATATGGCCTGCATGATTACCTTGACAAAGTATAACAACAAAACATGTGGGCTGGGACCCATGGTAACTAGGTTGTGTTAAGTAGTACTATTCTTAGCACTTTAATCCCTGTAACTCCCCCTATCGGGGGAGGTCTATATGGCCTGCATGATTACCCTGACAAAGTATAACAACAAAACATGTGGTCTGGGATCCATGGTAACTAGGTTGTGTTAAGTAGTACTGTTCTTAGCAGTTTAATACCTGTTACTCCCCCTATCTGGGGAGGTCTATATGGCCTGCATAATTACCCTGACAAAGTATAACAACAAGACATGCGGTGTGGGACCCATGGTAACAAAGTTGTGTTAAGTAGTACTGTTCTTAGCAGTTTAATACCTGTTACTCCCCATATCGGGGAGGTCTATATGGCCTGCATGATTACCCTTGACAAAGTATAACAACAAAACATGTGGTGTGTGACCCATGGTAACTAGGTTGTGTTAAGTAGTACTATTCTTAGCACTTTAATCCCTGTAACTCACCCTATCTGGGGAGGTCTATATGGCCTGCATGATTACCCTGACAAAGTATAACAACAAAACATGTGGTCTGGGACCCATTTTAACTAGGTTGTGTTAAGTAGTACTGTTCTTAGCAGTTTAATACCTGTTACTCCCCCTATCTGGGGAGGTCTATATGGCCTGCATGATTACCCTGACAAAGTATAACAACAAAACATGTGGCCTGGGACCCATGGTAACTAGGTTGTGTTAAGTAGTACTGTTCTTAGCTGTTTAATACCTGTTACTCCCCCTATCTGGGGAGGTCTATATGGCCTGCATAATTACCCTGTGTTACAAACTGCTATTTGTAACTGGCCCTTTAAATGGAAAATTGCCCTGCTTCCCTGGATTTTGGAGAAGCCTATTTGCCAGCCTCCTTTCTCATGACTATGGCCCCTGGAAGATTGTGCCCCTGAAAACATATTAACTTTTATTGGGTGTGTATGGCCCTTTAAGAACTGTCTGGGGACATATTGTGACTTTGGTGAACAATGCCCCTTTAAGACTATGTCCCCAGACCTGTAAAATAACTTGTCCCTGGCTTCTCCCACTTGGCTCAGTAAATAGGGCTTACTGAACCAAGTACCACACAGGCAGAGTGTTCCACAGAAAGGGAGCACTGTTACAAAAGCATTAGTTTTCATTGTGTGCCATTAAGAGTTAATTTTGTTCAGCTTCAAGAACCTATTCTAAATACAAGTTTGCTGGGATCAGCTCTAATTAAGTTTAGTGATAAATATTCCCATTGTCTAATCAGCCTGCTAGTGATAAGATGGACCGCATTGTTTTCTTGTAACTTGTTATCTGCTGAAGTAATGTAATTCTATGGTGGCCTGTCAAAGGGCGTTGTCTCGCTATCTAAATGTATCAAATGTGTGATTGGGGATTTTATGCCTCCCCCTGAGAGTGTCTTTTTTGCATGTAACCTCAATAAAAAGCAGGCTGTGTGTTCCAGCACATCAGACCTTTTCTGACCCTCTAACTTGCAGCTTTGACTCATGTTTGTAGGGGACAGCTATAATCACTACAGGGATTGCTATGCTCTATATACTCCCTTAGCTACTGAGTTCTTGTAACAGCTCTTGTTCCTGATCCTGCTTCGCTGTACAGAAGGAAGAGGTTCACCTACTGGAGCCTGGTCGTAGGTCCAGGGCGCAGAGCAGATGGCAAGATACCAGCCCAGCAGCGGTGGTTCATAGAGTCTGCATTACGTATGGTGGCTACGCAGTAGTTATAGTGTCTACGGTGCTGAAGATCCATTGGTGAGCGCTAGGAGCATCCTTTTCTACGGTCCAACTTCCAGCCAGCCTGGAGGCAACCGTAACATTTGGCGGCAGCGGTGGGATGGCGTCCTAGCGCAAGGAGCAGCACCCCAACAGCACTGGTATCTTAGGAGAGTTATTGAGGGCAACGCTAGCCACTGCACAGTGTCCCTACCTACAGCATGGAGCTGGCAAGATACTGGTCAGAACCCTGTGAAGAGCACCTCAACCGGATCCATCGCTATGAGGGCGCTGATTTCGTTCCAGAGGTAAAGAGGCGGCTAGTCCGATATGGTCCAGACCCTGCGCAGGAGGTAGTCAGTCGCATCATCCGGGAATTGGATACTGAGAACGAAGCGGCACGAGCCTTTGAGCGCCAACTGTGGAGTTTGAGGGTATGGACACCTGGTCTCCAGCGAGAAAGTGAGTTACAGGGAGAGGAGAGCAGCGACCTCCCTCCCCAGCGGCAGTATACCGTGCAGAGGGAAGAGACAACCGGTCTCCTTCCCCAACCCCAACCAGAGATACCCGAGGCAGCAGGCCTCATAGACTGGTCCTGGGAGGACCCCCAGCAGGCAGGTGGAGATGGGACCGCAGTCTCTCTACCGGCCCTACAGGGATGCTGGGCAGGCAGCCCAGATCCCCAGCGACAGACCCAGCTACAGGGAGGGGAGAGCATCGACGTCCCTCCCCAGCCGGAGTGTGCCTTCCAGGGAGAAGAGACAACCGGTCTCTCTCCCCAGCCGCAGCATGTTCCACAGGGAGCGGAGAGCATCGACCTCCCTTCCCAACGGCCACCGGAGTATCAGGAGGAGGAGGTAAGCCAATCTCCCCCTCCCCAGCTAACTCCTAACTTGGGCCCAGGGTTAACAGTGGAGATGTTAACCCCCACTGACCCCCACATTCCCTTTGCCACCGGGCAGGACTATGCCCCAATTTCCCCAGCAGAAGAGCTGGCACCAGGACAGAGCGCCACTGGCCTCTGCCCCCCAAAGTACCACCAGCTATTTGCCCAGCTGCGCCAGGAAGGCCGAGGATGCTACACTTTCATCCTACAACCTGGAACCTACAGGCCAGTACTACTTATTGTGGGGGGGCTACTTTGCTGCTAATGTTTATTTGTGGGTGGGTTGCGAGACTAACTTAGGCACTGACCGACAGAAGGTCAGGTGCCTGGTTAGTCTCCCTCCAAAAGGGGAGATATGTTACAATCTGCTATTTGTAACTGGCCCTTTAAATGGAAAATTGCCCTGCTTCCCTGGATTTTGGAGAAGCCTATTTGCCAGCCTCCTTCCTCATGACTATGGCCCCTGGAAGATTGTGCCCCTGAAAACATATTAACTTTTATTGGGTGTGTATGGCCCATTAAGAACCGTCTGGGGACATATTGTGACTTTGGTTAACAATGCCCCTTTAAGACTATGTCCCTAGACCTGTAAAATAACTTGTCCCTGGCTTCTCCTACTTGGTTCAGTAAATAGGGCTTACTGAACCAAGTACCACACAGTCAGAGTGTTCCACAGAAAGGGAGCACTGTTACAAAAGCATTAGTTTTCATTGTGTGCCATTAAGAGTTAATTTTGTTCAGCTTCAAGAACCTATTCTAAATACAAATTTGCTGGGATCAGCTCTAATTAAGTTTAGTGATAAACATTCCCATTGTCTAATCAGCCTGCTAGTGATAAGATGGACCGCATTGTTTTCTTGTAACTTGTTATCTGCTGAAGTAATGTAATTCTATGGTCGCCTGTCAACGGGCGTTATCTCGCTATCTAAATGTATCAAATGTGTGATTGTGGATTTTATGCCTCCCCCTGAGAGTGTCTTTTTTGCATGTAACCTCAATAAAAAGCAGGCTGTGTGTTCCAGCACATCAGACCTTTTCTGACCCTCTAACTTGCAGCTTTGACTCATGTTTGTAGGGGACAGCTATAATCACTACAGAGATTGCTATGCTCTATATACTCCCTTAGCTACTGAGCTCTTGTAAGAGCTCTTGTTCCTGATCCTGCTTCGCTGTACAGAAGGAAGAGGTTCACCTACTGGAGCCTGGTCGTAGGTCCAGTGCGCAGAGCAGATGGCGAGATACCAACCCAGCAGCAATGGTTCGTAGAGTCTGCATTACGTATGGTGGCTACACAGTAGTTATAGTGTCTACGGTGCTGAAGATCCGTTGGTGAGCGCTAGGAGCATCCTTTTCTACTGTCCAACTTCCAGCCAGCCTGGAGGCAACCGTAACACCCTGACAAAGTATAACAACAAGACATGCGGTGTGGGACCCATGGTAACTAGGTTGTGTTAAGTAGTACTGTTCTTAGCAGTTTAATACCTGTTACTCCCCATATCGGGGAGGTCTATATGGCCTGCATGATTACCCTGACAAAGTATTACAACAAAACATGCGGTATGGGACCCATGGTAACTAGGTTGTGTTTATATTAGTACTATTCTTAGCACTTTAATCCATGTTACTCCACCTATCGGGGAGGTCTATATGACCTGCATGATTAACATGACAAAGTATATCAACAAGACATGCGGTCTGGGACCCATGGTAACTAGGTTGTGTTAAGTAGTACTGTTCTTACAGTTTAATACATGTTACTCCCCATATCGGGGGAGGTCTATATGGCCTACATGATCACCCTGACAAAGTATAACAACAAGACATGCGGTCTGGGACCCATGGTAACTAGGTTGTGTTAAGTAGTACTGTTCTTAGCAGTTTAATACCTGTTACTCCCCATATCGGGGGAGGTCTATATGGCCTGCATGATTACCCTGACAAAGTATTACAACAAAACATGCGGTATGGGACCCATGGTAACTAGGTTGTGTTTATATTAGTACTATTCTTAGCACTTTAATCCATGTTACTCCACCTATCGGGGAGGTCTATATGACCTGCATGATTAACATGACAAAGTATATCAACAAGACATGCGGTCTGGGACCCATGGTAACTAGGTTGTGTTAAGTAGTATGTTCTTACAGTTTAATACATGTTACTCCCCATATCGGGGGAGGTCTATATGGCCTACATGATCACCCTGACAAAGTATAACAACAAGACATGCGGTCTGGGACCCATGGTAACTAGGTTGTGTTAAGTAGTACTGTTCTTAGCAGTTTAATACCTGTTACTCCCCATATCGGGGGAGGTCTATATGGCCTGCATGATTACCCTGGCAAAGTATAACAACAAAACATGTGGTCTGGGACCCATGGTAACTAGGTTGTGTTAAGTAGTACTATTCTTAGCACTTTAATCCCTGTAACTCCCCCTATCGGGGGAGGTCTATATGGCCTGCATGATTACCCTGACAAAGTATAACAACAAAACATGTGGGCTGGGACCCATGGTAACTAGGTTGTGTTAAGTAGTACAATTCTTAGCACTTTAATACATGTTACTCCCCCTATCTGGGGAGGTCTATATGGCCTGCATGATTACCCTGACAAAGTATAACAACAAAACATGTGGTCTGGGACCCATGGTAACTAGGTTGTGTTAAGTAGTACTATTCTTAGCACTTTAATACCTGTTACTCCCCCCTATCTGGGGAGGTCTATATGGCCTGCATGATTACCCTGACAAAGTATAACAACAAAACATGCGATCTGGGACCCATGGTAACTAGTTTGTGTTAAGTAGTACTGTTCTTAGCAGTTTAATCACTGTTACTCCCCATATCGGGGGAGGTCTATATGGCCTGCATGATTACCCTGACAAAGTATAACAACAAGACATGCGGTCTGGGACCCATGGTAACTAGGTTGTGTTAAGTAGTACTATTCTTAGCAATTTAATCCCTGTAACTCCCCCAATCGGGGGAGGTCTGTATGGCCTGCATGATTACCCTGGCAAAGTATAACAACAAAACATTTGGTCTGGGACCCATGGTAACTAGGTTGTGTTAAGTAGTACTATTCTTAGCACTTTAATACCTGTTACTCCCCCTATCTGGGGAGGTCTATATGGCCTGCATGATTACCCTGACAAAGTATAACAACAAAACATGCAATCTGGGACCCATGGTAACTAGGTTGTGTTAAGTAGTACTGTTCTTAGCAGTTTAATCACTGTTACTCCCCATATCGGGGGAGGTCTATATGGCCTGCATGATTTCCCTGACAAAGTATAACAACAAGACATGCTGTCTGGGACCCATGGTAACAAGGTTGTGTTAAGTAGTACTATTCTTAGCATTTTAATCCCTGTAACTCCCCCAATCGGGGGAGGTCTGTATGGCCTGCATGATTACCCTGAAAAAGTATAACAACAAAACATGTGGTCTGGGACCCATGGTAAATAGGTTGTGTTAAGTAGTACTATTCTTAGCACTTTAATCCCTGTAACTCCCCCTTAGCACTTTAATCCCTGTAACTCCCCCTGTCGGGGGAGGTCTATAGGGCCTGCATGATTACCCTGACAAAGTATAACAACAAAACATGCGGTCTGGGACCCATGGTAACTAGGTTGTGTTAAGTAGTACTATTCTTAGCACTTTAATCCCTGTAACTCCCCCTTAGCACTTTAATCCCTGTAACTCCCCCTATCGGGGGAGGTCTATATGGCCTGCATGATTACCTTTTACAAAGTAGAACAACAAAACATGTGGTCTGGGGCCCATTGTAACTAGGTTGTGTTAAGTAGTACTATTCTTAGCACTTTAATCCCTGTAACTCCCCCTTAGCACTTTAATCCCTGTAACTCCCACTATCGGTGGAGGTCTATATGGCCTGCATGAGTACCCTGACAAAGTATTTATGTGTAGTGTGATAGGAGCGCCTAAAGGTGGATTCCTGCTGCTAAAAAAGTTCTTCCCTCAAAGAGAACTAAATGGTGGATAAGAAGAAAAAATGGGGTTTATTTAGCAGCGCTAAAAAAAGCTAGGAAATGATGATACCAATCTAATTTATGTTTTATACAATCTAGTTTATTTAAAAATTCTTATAACACATAAAAACAACAGCAAATGCTTTTCCTAATTAATAAGGGGACGTCTCCCTTATACAACACTTATAAAAACAGACTAGAACCATATAATCCTAGAATTCCAGGTATAAAGGAATTAATTCTATAGATAACATATGGCAAGCAACACATTTCTAAGATAAATGGTGAATTGAATATTTAAAAGGCACAAATGTATCAATCCTAACAGCTTTACAGTTCTTCAGTAACAAATACAGTTATAAAGTTACACAGTTACTTTCCTTGGACATATAATTGGCTCAGGTGTGCTGAATAGTTAAAAAGGCAAAAAACAGCCGTTATTCTGATTTAGGTGCCAAAGCAATCGTGGTTAATGGAAATTGTTAATTTAACAGATGAATACCTTGATGTCTTTAAAGTTCAGTTTGCGTGTTTTAAAAAACGTAGAGCAAATTAGTGTAGAGGTACCTTAATCTGTCCTGGTTGCAACCGCTGATATTCTTCACTGTGAGGGATTCACAGACTGTTTGTTCCTGGTGCTTCTGATAAGTCACCTGACCTACTCTTTGATTCAGAGGTCAGGGGTGATGATCCGTTCTGGTGATGTAGTTATCTTTTTTTTTTTGTTTTCCTTTCTTCTTGTAGCCCAAATATTGTTTAGCAGTAACACCGTATTCCCTGAAGTTACCAAAGGTAGATTTTAACTTCATTCTTGATAAAGCCCAGAAGGGTGAAACGCGTTGAATGGGACCTGCTACACTCTACTAAACTTCATTTACTACTGTCACAAAGCTGTGTGACCCTGCAACTTTAAACTTTTCTCCTGACCCTGCAAGTTAAAATCTACCTTTGGTAACTTCAGGGAATACGGTGTTACTGCTAAACACTGACCAAAGATTTCTTCAAACCTTAAGAAGTCTGAGGGAACCCAGATGAAAACAATATTTGGGCTATAAGAAGAAAGGAAAACAAAAAAAAAAGGATAACTACATCACCAGAACGGATCATCACCCCTGACCTCTGAATCAAAGAGAAGGTCAGGTGACTTATCAGAAGCACCAGGAACAAACAGTCTGTGAATCCCTCACAGTGAAGAATATCAGCGGTTGCAACCAGGACAGATTAAGGTACCTCTACACTAATATGCACTACGTTTTTTAAAATACGCAAACTGAACTTTAAAGACATCAAGGTATTCATCTGTTAAATTAACCATTTCCATTAACCACGATTGCTTTGGCACCTAAATCAGAATAACGGCTGTTTTTTGCCTTTTTAACTATCCAGCACACCTGAGCCAATTATATGTCCAAGGAAAGTAACTGTGTAACTTTATAACTGTATTTGTTACTGAAGAACTGTAATGCTGTTAGGATTGATACATTTGTGCCTTTTAAATATTCAATTCACCATTTATCTTAGAAATTTGTTGCTTGCCATATGTTATCTATAGAATTAATTCCTTTATAACTGGAATTCTAGGATTATATGGTTCTAGTCTGTTTTTATAAGTTTTGTATAAGGGAGACGTCCCTTTATTAATTAGGAAAAGCATTTGCTGTTGTTTTTATGTGTTATAAGAATTTTTAAATAAACTAGATTGTATAAAACATAAATTAGATTGGTATCATCATTTCCTAGCTTTTTTTAGCGCTGCTAAATAAACCCCATTTTTTCTTCTTACCCTGACAAAGTATAACAACAAAACATGCTGTCTGGGACCCATGGTAACTAGGTTGTGTTAAGTAGTACTATTCTTAGCACTTTAATCCCTGTAACTCCCCCTATCGGAAGAGGTCTATATGACCTGCATGATTACCTTGACAAAGTATAACAACAAAACATGTGGTCTGGGACCCATGGTAACTAAGTTGTGTTAAGTAGTACTATTCTTAGCACTTTAATCCCTGTAACTCCCCCTATCGGGGAAGGTCTATATGGCCTGCATGATATATAATTACCCTGACAAAGTATAACAATAAGATATGCGTTCTGGGACCCATAGTAAGGTTGTGTTAAGTAGTACTATTCTTAGCACTTTAATCCCTGTAACTCCCCATATCGGGGGAGGTCTATATGGCCTGCATGATTACCCTGACAAAGTATAACAACAAGACATGCGGTCTGGGACCCATGGTAACAAGGTTGTGTTAAGTAGTACTATTCTTAGCACTTTAATCCCTGTAACTCCCCCAATCGGGGGAGGTCTGTATGGCCTGCATGATTACCCTGACAAAGTATAACAACAAAACATGTGGACTGGGACCCATGATAACTAGGTTGTGTTAAGTAGTACTATTCTTACTATTCTTAGCACTTTAATACCTGTTACTCCCCCTATCTGGGGAGGTCTATATGGCCTGCATGATTACCCTGACAAAGTATAACAACAAAACATGCAATCTGGGACCCATGGTAACTAGGTTGTGTTAAGTAGTACTGTTCTTAGCAGTTTAATCACTGTTACTCCCCATATCGGGGGAGGTCTATATGGCCTGCATGATTACCCTGACAAAGTATAACAACAAGACATGCGGTCTGGGACCCATGGTAACAAGGTTGTGTTAAGTAGTACTATTCTTAGCACTTTAATCCCTGTAACTCCCCCAATCGGGGGAGGTCTGTATGGCCTGCATGATTACCCTGAAAAAGTATAACAACAAAACATGTTGTCTGGGACCCATGGTAAATAGGTTGTGTTAAGTAGTACTATTCTTAGCACTTTAATCCCTGTAACTCCCCCTATCGGGGAGGTCTATAGGGCCTGCATGATTACCCTGACAAAGTATAACAACAAAACATGCGGTCTGGGAACCATGGTAACTAGGTTGTGTTAAGTAGTACTATTATTAGCACTTTAATCCCTGTAACTCCCCCTGTCGGGGGAGGTCTATATGGCCTGCATGATTACCTTTTACAAAGTAGAACAACAAAACATGTGGTGTGGGACCCATGGTAACTAGGTTGTGTTAAGTAGTACTATTCTTAGCACTTCAATCCCTGTAACTCCCCCTTAGCACTTTAATCCCTGTAACTCCCCCTATCGGTGGAGGTCTATATGGCCTGCATGAGTACCCTGACAAAGTATTTATGTGTAGTGTGATAGGAGCGCCTAAAGGTGGATTACTGCTGCTAAAAAAGTTCTCCCCTCAAAGAGAACTAAATGGTGGATAAGAAGAAAAATGGGGTTTATTTAGCAGCGCTAAAAAAAGCTAGGAAATGATGATACCAATCTAATTTATGTTTTATACAATCTAGTTTATTTAAAAATTCTTATAACACATAAAAACAACAGCAAATGCTTTTCCTAATTAATAAGGGGACGTCTCCCTTATACAACACTTATAAAAACAGACTAGAACCATATAATCCTAGAATTCCAGGTATAAAGGAATTAATTCTATAGATAACATATGGCAAGCAACACATTTCTAAGATAAATGGTGAATTGAATATTTAAAAGGCACAAAAGTATCAATCCTAACAGCTTTACAGTTCTTCAGTAACAAATACAGTTATAAAGTTACACAGTTACTTTCCTTGGACATATAATTGGCTCAGGTGTGCTGAATAGTTAAAAAGGCAAAAAACAGCCGTTATTCTGATTTAGGTGCCAAAGCAATCGTGGTTAATGGAAATGGTTAATTTAACAGATGAATACCTTGATGTCTTTAAAGTTCAGTTTGCGTGTTTTAAAAAACGTAGTGCAAATTAGTGTAGAGGTACCTTAATCTGTCCTGGTTGCAACCGCTGATATTCTTCACTGTGAGGGATTCACAGACTGTTTGTTGCTGGTGCTTCTGATAAGTCACCTGACCTACTCTTTGATTCAGAGGTCAGGGGTGATGATCCGTTCTGGTGATGTAGTTATCCTTTTTTTTTTTTTTTTCCTTTCTTCTTATAGCCCAAATATTGTTTTCATCTGGGTTCCCTCAGACTTCTTAAGGTTTGAAGAAATCTTTGGTCAGTGTTTAGTAGTAACACCGTATTCCCTGAAGTTACCAAAGGTAGATTTTAACTTCATTCTTGATAAAGCCCAGAAGGGTGAAACGCGTTGAATGTGACCTGCTACACTCTACTAAACTTCATTTACTACTGTCACAAAGCTGTGTGACCCTGCAACTTTAAACTTTTCTCCTGACCCTGCAAGTTAAAATCTACCTTTGGTAACTTCAGGGAATACGGTGTTACTGCTAAACACTGACCAAAGATTTCTTCAAACCTTAAGAAGTCTGAGGGAACCCAGATGAAAACAATATTTGGGCTATAAGAAGAAAGGAAAACAAAAAAAAAAGGATAACTACATCACCAGAACGGATCATCACCCCTGACCTCTGAATCAAAGAGAAGGTCAGGTGACTTATCAGAAGCACCAGGAACAAACAGTCTGTGAATTCCTCACAGTGAAGAATATCAGCGGTTGCAACCAGGACAGATTAAGGTACCTCTACACTAATATGCACTACGTTTTTTAAAATACGCAAACTGAACTTTAAAGACATCAAGGTATTCATCTGTTAAATTAACCATTTCCATTAACCACGATTGCTTTGGCACCTAAATCAGAATAACGGCAGTTTTTTGCCTTTTTAACTATCCAGCACACCTGGGCCAATTATATGTCCAAGGAAAGTAACTGTGTAACTTTATAACTGTATTTGTTACTGAAGAACTGTAATGCTGTTAGGATTGATACATTTGTGCCTTTTAAATATTCAATTCACCATTTATCTTAGAAATTTGTTGCTTGCCATATGTTATCTATAGAATTAATTCCTTTATAACTGGAATTCTAGGATTATATGGTTCTAGTCTGTTTTTATAAGTTTTGTATAAGGGAGACGTCCCTTTATTAATTAGGAAAAGCATTTGCTGTTGTTTTTATGTGTTATAAGAATTTTTAAATAAACTAGATTGTATAAAACATAAATTAGATTGGTATAATCATTTCCTAGCTTTTTTTAGCGCTGCTAAATAAACCCCATTTTTTCTTCTTACCCTGAAAAAGTATAACAACAAAACATGCTGTCTGGGACCCATGGTATCTAGGTTGTGTTAAGCAGTACTATTCTTAGCACTTTAATCACTGTAACTCCCCCTATTGGAGGAGGTCTATATGACCTGCATGATTACCTTGACAAAGTATAACAACAAAACATGTGGTTTGGGACCCATGGTAACTAGGTTGTGTTAAGTAGTACTATTCTTAGCACTTTAATCCCTGTAACTCCCCCTATCGGGGAAGGTCTATATGGCCTGCATGATATATAATTACCCTGACAAAGTATAACAATAAGATATGCGTTCTGGGACCCATAGTAAGGTTGTGTTAAGTAGTACTATTCTTAGCACTTTAATCCCTGTGACTCCCCATATCGGGGGAGGTCTATATGGCCTGCATGATTACCCTGACAAAGTATAACAACAAAACATCCGGTCTGGGACCCATGGTAACTAGGTTGTGTTAAGTAGTACTATTCTTAGCACTTTAATCCCTGTAACTCCCCCTATCAGGGGAGGTCTATATGGCCTGCATGATTACCCTGACAAAGTATAACAACTAAACATGTGGTGTGGAACCCATGGTAACTAGGTTGTGTTAAGTAGTACTATTCTTAGCACTTTAATACCTGTTACTCCCCCTATCTGGGGAGGTCTATATGGCCTGCATGATTACCCTGACAAAGTATAACAAAAAGACATGCGGTCTGGGACCCATGGTAAATAGGTTGTGTTAAGTAGTATTGTTCTTACAGTTTAATACATGTTACTCCCCATATCGGGGGAGGTCTATATGGCCTACATGATTACCCTGACAAAGTATAACAACAAGAAATGCGGTCTGGGACCCATGGTAACTAGGTTGTGTTAAGTAGTACTGTTCTTAGCAGTTTAATACCTGTTACTCCCCATATCAGGGGAGGTCTATATGGCCTGCATGATTACCCTGACAAAGTATAACAACAAAACATGTGGTCTGGGACCCATGGTAACTAGGTTGTGTTAAGTAGTACTATTCTTAGCACTTTAATACCTGTTACTCCCCCCTATCTGGGGAGGTCTATATGGCCTGCATGATTACCCTGACAAAGTATAACAACAAAACATGCGATCTGGGACCCATGGTAACTAGGTTGTGTTAAGTAGTACTGTTCTTAGCAGTTTAATCACTGTTACTCCCCATATCGGGGGAGGTCTATATGGCCTGCATGATTACCCTGACAAAGTATAACAACAAGACATGCGGTCTGGGACCCATGGTAACAAGGTTGTGTTAAGTAGTACTATTCTTAGCACTTTAATCCCTGTAACTCCCCCAATCGGGGGAGGCCTGTATGGCCTGCATGATTACCCTGGCAAAGTATAACAACAAAACATTTGGTCTGGGACCCATGGTAACTAGGTTGTGTTAAGTAGTACTATTCTTAGCACTTTAATACCTGTTACTCCCCCTATCTGGGGAGGTCTATATGGCCTGCATGATTACCCTGACAAAGTATAACAACAAAACATGCAATCTGGGACCCATGGTAACTAGGTTGTGTTAAGTAGTACTGTTCTTAGCAGTTTAATCACTGTTACTCCCCATATCGGGGGAGGTCTATATGGCCTGCATGATTTCCCTGACAAAGTATAACAACAAGACATGCTGTCTGGGACCCATGGTAACAAGGTTGTGTTAAGTAGTACTATTCTTAGCATTTTAATCCCTGTAACTCCCCCAATCGGGGGAGGTCTGTATGGCCTGCATGATTACCCTGAAAAAGTATAACAACAAAACATGTGGTCTGGGACCCATGGTAAATAGGTTGTGTTAAGTAGTACTATTCTTAGCACTTTAATCCCTGTAACTCCCCCTTAGCACTTTAATCCCTGTAACTCCCCCTGTCGGGGGAGGTCTATAGGGCCTGCATGATTACCCTGACAAAGTATAACAACAAAACATGCGGTCTGGGACCCATGGTAACTAGGTTGTGTTAAGTAGTACTATTCTTAGCACTTTAATCCCTGTAACTCCCCCTTAGCACTTTAATCCCTGTAACTCCCCCTATCGGGGGAGGTCTATATGGCCTGCATGATTACCTTTTACAAAGTAGAACAACAAAACATGTGGTCTGGGGCCCATTGTAACTAGGTTGTGTTAAGTAGTACTACTCTTAGCACTTTAATCCCTGTAACTCCCCCTTAGCACTTTAATCCCTGTAACTCCCACTATCGGTGGAGGTCTATATGTCCTGCATGAGTACCCTGACAAAGTATTTATGTGTAGTGTGATAGGAGCGCCTAAAGGTGGATTCCTGCTGCTAAAAAAGTTCTTCCCTCAAAGAGAACTAAATGGTGGATAAGAAGAAAAAATGGGGTTTATTTAGCAGCGCTAAAAAAAGCTAGGAAATGATGATACCAATCTAATTTATGTTTTATACAATCTAGTTTATTTAAAAATTCTTATAACACATAAAAACAACAGCAAATGCTTTTCCTAATTAATAAGGGGACGTCTCCCTTATACAACACTTATAAAAACAGACTAGAACCATATAATCCTAGAATTCCAGGTATAAAGGAATTAATTCTATAGATAACATATGGCAAGCAACACATTTCTAAGATAAATGGTGAATTGAATATTTAAAAGGCACAAATGTATCAATCCTAACAGCTTTACAGTTCTTCAGTAACAAATACAGTTATAAAGTTACACAGTTACTTTCCTTGGACATATTATTGGCTCAGGTGTGCTGAATAGTTAAAAAGGCAAAAAACAGCCGTTATTCTGATTTAGGTGCCAAAGCAATCGTGGTTAATGGAAATTGTTAATTTAACAGATGAATACCTTGATGTCTTTAAAGTTTAGTTTGCGTGTTTTAAAAAACGTAGAGCAAATTAGTGTAGAGGTACCTTAATCTGTCCTGGTTGCAACCGCTGATATTCTTCACTGTGAGGGATTCACAGACTGTTTGTTCCTGGTGCTTCTGATAAGTCACCTGACCTACTCTTTGATTCAGAGGTCAGGGGTGATGATCCGTTCTGGTGATGTAGTTATCTTTTTTTTTTTGTTTTCCTTTCTTCTTGTAGCCCAAATATTGTTTAGCAGTAACACCGTATTCCCTGAAGTTACCAAAGGTAGATTTTAACTTCATTCTTGATAAAGCCCAGAAGGGTGAAACGCGTTGAATGGGACCTGCTACACTCTACTAAACTTCATTTACTACTGTCACAAAGCTGTGTGACCCTGCAACTTTAAACTTTTCTCCTGACCCTGCAAGTTAAAATCTACCTTTGGTAACTTCAGGGAATACGGTGTTACTGCTAAACACTGACCAAAGATTTCTTCAAACCTTAAGAAGTCTGAGGGAACCCAGATGAAAACAATATTTGGGCTATAAGAAGAAAGGAAAACAAAAAAAAAAGGATAACTACATCACCAGAACGGATCATCACCCCTGACCTCTGAATCAAAGAGAAGGTCAGGTGACTTATCAGAAGCACCAGGAACAAACAGTCTGTGAATCCCTCACAGTGAAGAATATCAGCGGTTGCAACCAGGACAGATTAAGGTACCTCTACACTAATATGCACTACGTTTTTTAAAATACGCAAACTGAACTTTAAAGACATCAAGGTATTCATCTGTTAAATTAACCATTTCCATTAACCACGATTGCTTTGGCACCTAAATCAGAATAACGGCTGTTTTTTGCCTTTTTAACTATCCAGCACACCTGAGCCAATTATATGTCCAAGGAAAGTAACTGTGTAACTTTATAACTGTATTTGTTACTGAAGAACTGTAATGCTGTTAGGATTGATACATTTGTGCCTTTTAAATATTCAATTCACCATTTATCTTAGAAATTTGTTGCTTGCCATATGTTATCTATAGAATTAATTCCTTTATAACTGGAATTCTAGGATTATATGGTTCTAGTCTGTTTTTATAAGTTTTGTATAAGGGAGACGTCCCTTTATTAATTAGGAAAAGCATTTGCTGTTGTTTTTATGTGTTATAAGAATTTTTAAATAAACTAGATTGTATAAAACATAAATTAGATTGGTATCATCATTTCCTAGCTTTTTTTAGCGCTGCTAAATAAACCCCATTTTTTCTTCTTACCCTGACAAAGTATAACAACAAAACATGCTGTCTGGGACCCATGGTAACTAGGTTGTGTTAAGTAGTACTATTCTTAGCACTTTAATCCCTGTAACTCCCCCTATCGGAAGAGGTCTATATGACCTGCATGATTACCTTGACAAAGTATAACAACAAAACATGTGGTCTGGGACCCATGGTAACTAAGTTGTGTTAAGTAGTACTATTCTTAGCACTTTAATCCCTGTAACTCCCCCTATCGGGGAAGGTCTATATGGCCTGCATGATATATAATTACCCTGACAAAGTATAACAATAAGATATGCGTTCTGGGACCCATAGTAAGGTTGTGTTAAGTAGTACTATTCTTAGCACTTTAATCCCTGTAACTCCCCATATCGGGGGAGGTCTATATGGCCTGCATGATTACCCTGACAAAGTATAACAACAAGACATGCGGTCTGGGACCCATGGTAACAAGGTTGTGTTAAGTAGTACTATTCTTAGCACTTTAATCCCTGTAACTCCCCCAATCGGGGGAGGTCTGTATGGCCTGCATGATTACCCTGACAAAGTATAACAACAAAACATGTGGACTGGGACCCATGATAACTAGGTTGTGTTAAGTAGTACTATTCTTACTATTCTTAGCACTTTAATACCTGTTACTCCCCCTATCTGGGGAGGTCTATATGGCCTGCATGATTACCCTGACAAAGTATAACAACAAAACATGCAATCTGGGACCCATGGTAACTAGGTTGTGTTAAGTAGTACTGTTCTTAGCAGTTTAATCACTGTTACTCCCCATATCGGGGGAGGTCTATATGGCCTGCATGATTACCCTGACAAAGTATAACAACAAGACATGCGGTCTGGGACCCATGGTAACAAGGTTGTGTTAAGTAGTACTATTCTTAGCACTTTAATCCCTGTAACCCCCCCAATCGGGGGAGGTCTGTATGGCCTGCATGATTACCCTGAAAAAGTATAACAACAAAACATGTTGTCTGGGACCCATGGTAAATAGGTTGTGTTAAGTAGTACTATTCTTAGCACTTTAATCCCTGTAACTACCCCTTAGCACTTTAATCCCTGTAACTCCCCCTATCGGGGAGGTCTATAGGGCCTGCATGATTACCCTGACAAAGTATAACAACAAAACATGCGGTCTGGGACCCATGGTAACTAGGTTGTGTTAAGTAGTACTATTATTAGCACTTTAATCCCTGTAACTCCCCCTGTCGGGGGAGGTCTATATGGCCTGCATGATTACCTTTTACAAAGTAGAACAACAAAACATGTGGTGTGGGACCCATGGTAAATAGGTTGTGTTAAGTAGTACTATTCTTAGCACTTTAATCCCTGTAACTACCCCTTAGCACTTTAATCCCTGTAACTCCCCCTATCGGGGAGGTCTATAGGGCCTGCATGATTACCCTGACAAAGTATAACAACAAAACTTGCGGTCTGGGACCCATGGTAACTAAGTTGTGTTAAGTAGTACTATTCTTAGCACTTTAATCCCTGTAACTCCCCCTATCGGGGAAGGTCTATATGGCCTGCATGATATATAATTACCCTGACAAAGTATAACAATAAGATATGCGTTCTGGGACCCATAGTAAGGTTGTGTTAAGTAGTACTATTCTTAGCACTTTAATCCCTGTAACTCCCCATATCGGGGGAGGTCTATATGGCCTGCATGATTACCCTGACAAAGTATAACAACAAGACATGCGGTCTGGGACCCATGGTAACAAGGTTGTGTTAAGTAGTACTATTCTTAGCACTTTAATCCCTGTAACTCCCCCAATCGGGGGAGGTCTGTATGGCCTGCATGATTACCCTGACAAAGTATAACAACAAAACATGTGGACTGGGACCCATGATAACTAGGTTGTGTTAAGTAGTACTATTCTTACTATTCTTAGCACTTTAATACCTGTTACTCCCCCTATCTGGGGAGGTCTATATGGCCTGCATGATTACCCTGACAAAGTATAACAACAAAACATGCAATCTGGGACCCATGGTAACTAGGTTGTGTTAAGTAGTACTGTTCTTAGCAGTTTAATCACTGTTACTCCCCATATCGGGGGAGGTCTATATGGCCTGCATGATTACCCTGACAAAGTATAACAACAAGACATGCGGTCTGGGACCCATGGTAACAAGGTTGTGTTAAGTAGTACTATTCTTAGCACTTTAATCCCTGTAACCCCCCCAATCGGGGGAGGTCTGTATGGCCTGCATGATTACCCTGAAAAAGTATAACAACAAAACATGTTGTCTGGGACCCATGGTAAATAGGTTGTGTTAAGTAGTACTATTCTTAGCACTTTAATCCCTGTAACTACCCCTTAGCACTTTAATCCCTGTAACTCCCCCTATCGGGGAGGTCTATAGGGCCTGCATGATTACCCTGACAAAGTATAACAACAAAACATGCGGTCTGGGACCCATGGTAACTAGGTTGTGTTAAGTAGTACTATTATTAGCACTTTAATCCCTGTAACTCCCCCTGTCGGGGGAGGTCTATATGGCCTGCATGATTACCTTTTACAAAGTAGAACAACAAAACATGTGGTGTGGGACCCATGGTAACTAGGTTGTGTTAAGTAGTACTATTCTTAGCACTTCAATCCCTGTAACTCCCCCTTAGCACTTTAATCCCTGTAACTCCCCCTATCGGTGGAGGTCTATATGGCCTGCATGAGTACCCTGACAAAGTATTTATGTGTAGTGTGATAGGAGCGCCTAAAGGTGGATTACTGCTGCTAAAAAAGTTCTCCCCTCAAAGAGAACTAAATGGTGGATAAGAAGAAAAATGGGGTTTATTTAGCAGCGCTAAAAAAAGCTAGGAAATGATGATACCAATCTAATTTATGTTTTATACAATCTAGTTTATTTAAAAATTCTTATAACACATAAAAACAACAGCAAATGCTTTTCCTAATTAATAAGGGGACGTCTCCCTTATACAACACTTATAAAAACAGACTAGAACCATATAATCCTAGAATTCCAGGTATAAAGGAATTAATTCTATAGATAACATATGGCAAGCAACACATTTCTAAGATAAATGGTGAATTGAATATTTAAAAGGCACAAAAGTATCAATCCTAACAGCTTTACAGTTCTTCAGTAACAAATACAGTTATAAAGTTACACAGTTACTTTCCTTGGACATATAATTGGCTCAGGTGTGCTGAATAGTTAAAAAGGCAAAAAACAGCCGTTATTCTGATTTAGGTGCCAAAGCAATCGTGGTTAATGGAAATGGTTAATTTAACAGATGAATACCTTGATGTCTTTAAAGTTCAGTTTGCGTGTTTTAAAAAACGTAGTGCAAATTAGTGTAGAGGTACCTTAATCTGTCCTGGTTGCAACCGCTGATATTCTTCACTGTGAGGGATTCACAGACTGTTTGTTGCTGGTGCTTCTGATAAGTCACCTGACCTACTCTTTGATTCAGAGGTCAGGGGTGATGATCCGTTCTGGTGATGTAGTTATCCTTTTTTTTTTTTTTTTCCTTTCTTCTTATAGCCCAAATATTGTTTTCATCTGGGTTCCCTCAGACTTCTTAAGGTTTGAAGAAATCTTTGGTCAGTGTTTAGTAGTAACACCGTATTCCCTGAAGTTACCAAAGGTAGATTTTAACTTCATTCTTGATAAAGCCCAGAAGGGTGAAACGCGTTGAATGTGACCTGCTACACTCTACTAAACTTCATTTACTACTGTCACAAAGCTGTGTGACCCTGCAACTTTAAACTTTTCTCCTGACCCTGCAAGTTAAAATCTACCTTTGGTAACTTCAGGGAATACGGTGTTACTGCTAAACACTGACCAAAGATTTCTTCAAACCTTAAGAAGTCTGAGGGAACCCAGATGAAAACAATATTTGGGCTATAAGAAGAAAGGAAAACAAAAAAAAAAGGATAACTACATCACCAGAACGGATCATCACCCCTGACCTCTGAATCAAAGAGAAGGTCAGGTGACTTATCAGAAGCACCAGGAACAAACAGTCTGTGAATTCCTCACAGTGAAGAATATCAGCGGTTGCAACCAGGACAGATTAAGGTACCTCTACACTAATATGCACTACGTTTTTTAAAATACGCAAACTGAACTTTAAAGACATCAAGGTATTCATCTGTTAAATTAACCATTTCCATTAACCACGATTGCTTTGGCACCTAAATCAGAATAACGGCAGTTTTTTGCCTTTTTAACTATCCAGCACACCTGGGCCAATTATATGTCCAAGGAAAGTAACTGTGTAACTTTATAACTGTATTTGTTACTGAAGAACTGTAATGCTGTTAGGATTGATACATTTGTGCCTTTTAAATATTCAATTCACCATTTATCTTAGAAATTTGTTGCTTGCCATATGTTATCTATAGAATTAATTCCTTTATAACTGGAATTCTAGGATTATATGGTTCTAGTCTGTTTTTATAAGTTTTGTATAAGGGAGACGTCCCTTTATTAATTAGGAAAAGCATTTGCTGTTGTTTTTATGTGTTATAAGAATTTTTAAATAAACTAGATTGTATAAAACATAAATTAGATTGGTATAATCATTTCCTAGCTTTTTTTAGCGCTGCTAAATAAACCCCATTTTTACTTCTTACCCTGAAAAAGTATAACAACAAAACATGCTGTCTGGGACCCATGGTATCTAGGTTGTGTTAAGCAGTACTATTCTTAGCACTTTAATCACTGTAACTCCCCCTATCGGAGGAGGTCTATATGACCTGCATGATTACCTTGACAAAGTATAACAACAAAACATGTGGTTTGGGACCCATGGTAACTAGGTTGTGTTAAGTAGTACTATTCTTAGCACTTTAATCCCTGTAACTCCCCCTATCGGGGAAGGTCTATATGGCCTGCATGATATATAATTACCCTGACAAAGTATAACAATAAGATATGCGTTCTGGGACCCATAGTAAGGTTGTGTTAAGTAGTACTATTCTTAGCACTTTAATCCCTGTGACTCCCCATATCGGGGGAGGTCTATATGGCCTGCATGATTACCCTGACAAAGTATAACAACAAAACATCCGGTCTGGGACCCATGGTAACTAGGTTGTGTTAAGTAGTACTATTCTTAGCACTTTAATCCCTGTAACTCCCCCTATCAGGGGAGGTCTATATGGCCTGCATGATTACCCTGACAAAGTATAACAACTAAACATGTGGTGTGGAACCCATGGTAACTAGGTTGTGTTAAGTAGTACTATTCTTAGCACTTTAATACCTGTTACTCCCCCTATCTGGGGAGGTCTATATGGCCTGCATGATTACCCTGACAAAGTATAACAAAAAGACATGCGGTCTGGGACCCATGGTAAATAGGTTGTGTTAAGTAGTATTGTTCTTACAGTTTAATACATGTTACTCCCCATATCGGGGGAGGTCTATATGGCCTACATGATTACCCTGACAAAGTATAACAACAAGAAATGCGGTCTGGGACCCATGGTAACTAGGTTGTGTTAAGTAGTACTGTTCTTAGCAGTTTAATACCTGTTACTCCCCATATCAGGGGAGGTCTATATGGCCTGCATGATTACCCTGACAAAGTATAACAACAAAACATGTGGTCTGGGACCCATGGTAACTAGGTTGTGTTAAGTAATACTATTCTTAGCACTTTAATCCCTGTAACTCCCCCTATCGGGGGAGGTCTATATGGCCTGCATGATTACCCTGACAAAGTATAACAACAAAACATGCGGTCTGGGACCCATGGTAACTAGGTTGTGTTAAGTAGTACTATTCTTAGCACTTTAATCCCTGTAACTCCCCTTATCGGGGGAGGTCTATATGGCCTGCATGATAACCTTTTACAAAGTATAACAACAAAACATGTGGTCTGGGACCCATGGTAACTAGGTTGTGTTAAGTAGTACTATTCTTAGCGCTTTAATACCTGTAACTCCCCCTATCAGGGGAGGTCTATATGGCCTGCATGAGTACCCTGACAAAGTATAACAACAAAACATGCGGTCTGGGACCCATGGTAACTAGGTTGTGTTAATAGTACTATTCTTAGAACTTTAATCCCTGTAACTCCCCCTATCGGGGGAGGTCTATATGACCTCCATGATTACCTTGACAAAGTATAACAACAAAACATGTGGTCTGGGACCCATGGTAACCAGGTTGTGTTAAGTAGTACTATTCTTAGCACTTTAATCCCTGTAACTCCCCCTATCGGGGGAGGTCTATATGACCTGCATTATATATAATTGTGACAGACCCTTCTGTCAGGACTGAAGGAGTTAATTGTGTTTAGCTAAGAAACTAATTTCTAAAGACAGAGTTGCTGGCTCCAGCTATAATCTAATTAGTGCTAAGCATTCTATTGTTTGATCACCTCCAGAGAGAAAACGCCTAAGTGATAAGAAGGGCCAAGAGTGTCTTGTGGTTGAAGTGTTTAAGTAATATAATTCTATTGTATCATGTCAAAGGGCTTGTTCCCTCCATGTAATGTACAACAGTCTTTCAACCCCCATCTGGGGGGGGGGTGTCAAACCTGTATAAATACTAGGCATCTAGCCTTTAATAAATGTCATTCTGTTTAAACCTGAAAACTGGCTGGTTTGTGAATTGCTGATTCCCTATGCAGGACGTTGTTCCCTGGTATTAACCCTTGGTACACTGTTGGTACCGTAACATTGGTGGCAGCGACGGGATGAACCTTATCGCCCAGAAGAGCAACTACACAAGCCAGTAACCTCAGGAAGAGGGGGATTATTACAATACTGACTAAGATGGAAAAGAGAAAAGTAAATTTTGCAGTTTTTAAAAACTTCCTGGAAACAGAAGGAGAGATTGATGGGTACCTTGCGGATTTTGAGAGGCAATGTGCACTACACAAGGTACCCGCAGAGGACTGGGTCACGATATTATCTGGAAAATTATCCGGCCGGGCCAGAGAGGCTTTTCGGGCCATTCCAGATGAGGAAGTCAGGGATTATAATACGGTAAAAGAGGCTCTGCTCTCCAGGTATGCGGTTACACCGGAGGCATACCGGAGGCGGTTCAGAGACACTGTTAAATTAGCTGGAGATTCCTACCTTGAGTGGGCATGTAAGGTGCACCGCACAGCAGCTCACTGGATAGCGGGGTGCCAAGCCATATCTGGGGAAGAGGTGCTGCAGCTATTCCTGTTGGAACATTGCTTCGACAAGTTACCCGCAGGAGTTCGAGAGTGGGTTCGGGACCGTAAACCCTCCACCCTGCAGGAAGCGGCTCGCTTGGCAGATGAGTATACGGATGCCCGCAAACTGGACACTGCTACCACTAAGCCCCCTGCTAGAGTGGAGTACAGACCCCCAGTCACCCCAGCAGCTGCCAGTTACCAAACCCCGGCGCACCGCTATACCACACGGCCTCCGGCCACGAACTACCCTCAGAGAGCCCTGTTCAATTTGCGGGGCTACTCACAACCGATTCGATGCTTTGGATGTAAGCAACTAGGGCACAAAAGACCAGAGTGTCCCCTAAACGCAGCGAACCAAGCGCAGTCCTGGAGAAGACCTGCCGGCGGAATCCCACGTAATCCTCAGCCTGCGGCCTGCTACGTAGAGGCGCAAGAATGCTGGAGCATCCTACATGAGGCAGACCTTGTGCAAGCTGCCCACCGGAATAACCGGCAACTGGTTAAAGTGAATGGGAAGAAGGTCAGTGGTCTACGGGATACTGGTGCTACCATGACCTTGCTTCAAAAGAACTTGGTGTCTGAGAAACAGTACACTGGAGACACTGTGGCTGTGAGGGTAGCAAGGGGCGATGTGTTCAGCCTACCTGTTGCCAGGGTACATTTGGATTGGGGAGTGGGCGCTAGACCTGTGAATGTGGGGGTCAAGAAGGACTTACCTGCTGATGTTCTTCTTGGAAATGACTTGGCCCCCCTTGTTTCTGCCTACGCTCCTATGGGTCCCGCTGATGTTAACTCTGTGACTACCCGTGCCCAGATCCGTGCAGCAGAGACTGACCCACCTGCTGCTAAGCCCCAGGACGCTGAGCTCAGTAAATCTCTATCCGCTATTGATATGTGGAGGTCCCGTTACAATGCGCTGATGAAGGAGAAGAGGAGCGCAGAGGAAAAAGCACGTTTAGAACGTGAATCTCTGCTAGACAAGCTGCACCGACAGACTGCAGAAAACACCAGCTTGAGAGTGGGACATGAAACCTTAAAGACAAACTTAGCGACACTTGAGGAGAAGCTGACGCTGACTCATAGTGAGGTGCAGCAACTCAAGGGCACCCTATGTCAGTATGAAGGGATTGTGGATACCTATAAAGAGCAGGTACAGAAAACTCGTAAAGAAGCTGATGGGATTTTGAAGGACTGTTTAGCCCTAGTCTGGGCACTGAGGAAGTTGAACCCTTCTTTGTATGGACAGGAATTCTCTCTCATAACGGGAATACAGATGGATTGTCCTGGCAAACTGACATGCCTACCACCTCCTAGTCCGGTCATCCCCAGGTTGACCCGCCAAAGGGTCAAGCCGGGTCTGCCGGAGTGTTCCACAACGGGGGAGATATGTGACAGACCCTTCTGTCAGGACTGAAGGAGTTAATTGTGTTTAGCTAAGAAACTAATTTCTAAAGACAGAGTTGCTGGCTCCAGCTATAATCTAATTAGTGCTAAGCATTCTATTGTTTGATCACCTCCAGAGAGAAAACGCCTAAGTGATAAGAAGGGCCAAGAGTGTCTTGTGGTTGAAGTGTTTAAGTAATATAATTCTATTGTATCATGTCAAAGGGCTTGTTCCCTCCATGTAATGTACAACAGTCTTTCAACCCCCATCTGGGGGGGGTGTCAAACCTGTATAAATACTAGGCATCTAGCCTTTAATAAATGTCATTCTGTTTAAACCTGAAAACTGGCTGGTTTGTGAATTGCTGATTCCCTATGCAGGACGTTGTTCCCTGGTATTAACCCTTGGTACACTGTTGGAACCGTAACAATAATTACCCTGACAAAGTATAACAATAAGATATGCGGCTGAGACCCATGGTAAGGTTGTGTTAAGTAGTACTATTCTTAGCACTTTAATCCCTGTAACTCCCCATATTGGGGGAGGTCTATATGGCCTGCATGATTACCCTGACAAAGTATAACAACAAAACATCCGGTCTGGGACCCATAGTAACTAGGTTGTGTTAAGTAGTACTGTTCTTAGCAGTTTAATACCTGTTACTCCCCATATCAGGGGAGGTCTATATGGCCTGCATGATTACCCTGACAAAGTATAACAACAAAACATGTGGTCTGGGACCCATGGTAACTAGGTTATGTTAAGTATTACTATTCTTAGCACTTTAATCCCTGTAACTCCCCCTATCGGGGGAGGTCTATATGGCCTGCATGATTACCCTGACAAAGTATAACAACAAAACATGCGGTCTGGGACCCATGGTAACTAGGTTGTGATAAGTAGTACTATTCTTAGCACTTTAATCCCTGTAACTCTATATGGCCTGCATGAAAACCTTTTACAAAGTATAACAACAAAACATGTGGTCTGGGACCCATGGTAACTAGGTTGTGTTAAGTAGTACTATTCTTAGCGCTTTAATACCTGTAACTCCCCCTATCAGGGGAGGTCTATATGGCCTGCATGAGTACCCTGACAAAGTATAACAACAAAACATGCGGTCTGGGACCCATGGTAACTAGGTTGTGTTAAGTAATATTATTCTTAGAACTTTAATCCCTGTAACTCCCCCTATCGGGGGAGGTCTATATGACCTCCATGATTACCTTGACAAAGTATAACAACAAAACATGTGGTCTGGGACCCATGGTAACCAGGTTGTGTTAAGTAGTACTATTCTTAGCACTTTAATCCCTGTAACTCCCCCTATCGGGGGAAGTCTATATGACCTGCATTATATATAATTACCCTGACAAAGTATAACAATAAGATATGCGGCTGAGACCCATGGTAAGGTTGTGTTAAGTAGTACTATTCTTAGCACTTTAATCCCTGTAACTCCCCATATTGGGGGAGGTCTATATGGCCTGCATGATTACCCTGACAAAGTATAACAACAAAACATCCGGTCTGGGACCCATAGTAACTAGGTTGTGTTAAGTAGTACTATTCTTAGCACTTTAATCCCTGTAACTCCCCCTATCAGAAGAGGTCTATATGGCCTGCATGATTACCCTGACAAAGTATAACAACAAAACACGTGGTCTGGAACCCATGGTAACTAGGTTGTGTTAAGTAGTACTATTCTTAGCACTTTAATACCTGTTACTCCCCTGTTACAAACTGCTATTTGTGACTGGCCCTTTAAATGGAAAATTGCCCTGCTTCCCTGGATTTTGGAGAAGCCTGTTTGCCAGCCTCCTTCCACATGACTATGGCCCCTGGAAGATTGTGCCCCTGAGGACATATTGACTTTTGTTGGGTGTGTGTGGCCCTTTAAGAACCATCTGGGGACATATTGTGACTTTGATGAACAATGCCCCTTTAAGACTATGTCCCCAGACCTGTGAAATGACTTGTCCCTGGCTTTCTCCCACTTGGTTCAGTTTCATTGTGTGCCATTAAGAGTTAAATTTTGTTCAGCTTCAAGAAACCTATTCTAAATACAAGTCTGCTGGGATTAGCTCTAATTAGGTTTAGTGATCAACTTTCCCATTGTCTAATCAGACTAGTATTGATAAGGTGGACTGCATTGTTTTATTGTGTGTAATGTTATCTGCTGAAGTAAATGTTGTGGCCTGTCAAAGGGAGTGTCTCTCTATCTAATATCAAATGTGTGATGGGGGATTTTATGCCTCCCCCTGAGAGTGTCCTGTTTGCATGTAACCTCAATAAAAGCAGGCTGTGTGCTCCAGCACATCAGACCTATGTTGACCCTCTAACTTGAAGCTTTGACTCATGTTTGTAGGATACAGCTTATATCACTACAGGGATTGCTATGCTCTTCATACTCCCTTAGCTACAGGGATTGCTACTGAAGGAAGAGGTTCACCTACTGGAGCCTGGTCGTAGGTCCAGGGCGCAGAGCAGACGGCGAGATACCAGCCCAGCAGCGGTGGTTCATAGAGTCTGCATTACTTATGGTGGCTACGCAGTAGTCATAGTGTCTACGGTGCTGCTGCTCCTTTGGTGAGCGCTAGGAGCATCCTTTTCTACGGTCCAACTTCCAGCCAGCCTGGAGGCAACCGTAACATTTGGCGGCAGCGGTGGGATTGGCGTCCTAGCGCAAGGAGCAGCACCACAGCAGCACTGGTATCGTAGGAAAGTTATTGAGGGCAACGCTAGCCACTGCGCAGCGTCCCTACCTACAGCAGCATGGAGCTGACAAGATACTGGTCAGAACCCTGTGAAGAGCACCTCAACCTGATCCGTCGCTATGAGGGCGCGGATTTCGTTCCAGAGGTAAAGAGGCGGCTAGTCCGATATGGTCCAGACCCTGCGCAGGAGGTAGTCAGTCGCATCATCCGGGAATTGGATACGGAGAACAAAGCGGCACGAGCCTTTGAGCGCCAACTGTGGAGTTTGAGGGTATGGACACCTGGTCTCTCTCCCCAGCCGCAGCATGTTCCACAGGGAGAGGGGAGCAGCGACCTCCCTCCCCAGCGGCAGTATACTGTGCAGAGGGAAGAGACAACCGGTCTCCTTCCCCAACCCCAACCAGAGATACCAGAGGCAGCAGGCCTCATAGACTGGTCCTGGGAGGACCCCCAGCAGGCAGGTGGAGATGGGACCGCAGTCTCTCTACCGGCCCTACAGGGATGCTGGGCAGGCGGCCCAGATCCCCAGCGACAGACCGAGCTACAGGGAGGGGAGAGCATCGACCTCCCTCCCCAGCCGGAGTGTGCCTTCCAGGGAGAGGAGACAACCGGTCTCTCTCCCCAGCCGCAGCATGTTCCACAGGAAGCGGAGAGCATCGACCTCCCTTCCCAACGGCCGCCGGAGTATCAGGAGGAGGAGGTAAGCCAATCTCCCCCTCCCCAGCTAACTCCTAACTTGGGCCCAGGGTTAACAGTGGAGATGTTGGCCCCCACTGACCCCCACGTTCCCTTTGCCACCGGGCAGGACTATGCCCCAATTCCCCCAGCAGAAGAGCTGGCATCAGAACAGAGCGCTGCTGGCCTCTGCCCTACAGACCCCCTTGTTACAGGACTGGCCTGCAAACCCCTCACCCCAGCAGAAGCGCTGGCACCAGGGCAGAGTGCCGCTGGCCTCTGCCCCCCAAGTACCATCAGCTATTTGCACAGCTGCGCCAGGAAGGCAGAGGATGCTACACTTTCATCCTATAACCTGGAACCTACAGGCCAGTGCTACTTGTTGTGGGGGGGCTGCTTTGCTGCTAGTGTTTATTTGTGGGTGGGTTGCGAGACTTACTTAGGCACTGACCGACAGAAGGTCAGGTGCCTTGTTAGTCTCCCTCCAAAAGGGGAGATATGTTACAAACTGCTATTTGTGACTGGCCCTTTAAATGGAAAATTGCCCTGCTTCCCTGGATTTTGGAGAAGCCTGTTTGCCAGCCTCCTTCCACATGACTATGGCCCCTGGAAGATTGTGCCCCTGAGGACATATTGACTTTTGTTGGGTGTGTGTGGCCCTTTAAGAACCATCTGGGGACATATTGTGACTTTGATGAACAATGCCCCTTTAAGACTATGTCCCCAGACCTGTGAAATGACTTGTCCCTGGCTTTCTCCCACTTGGTTCAGTTTCATTGTGTGCCATTAAGAGTTAAATTTTGTTCAGCTTCAAGAAACCTATTCTAAATACAAGTCTGCTGGGATTAGCTCTAATTAGGTTTAGTGATCAACTTTCCCATTGTCTAATCAGACTAGTATTGATAAGGTGGACTGCATTGTTTTATTGTGTGTAATGTTATCTGCTGAAGTAAATGTTGTGGCCTGTCAAAGGGAGTGTCTCTCTATCTAATATCAAATGTGTGATGGGGGATTTTATGCCTCCCCCTGAGAGTGTCCTGTTTGCATGTAACCTCAATAAAAGCAGGCTGTGTGCTCCAGCACATCAGACCTATGTTGACCCTCTAACTTGAAGCTTTGACTCATGTTTGTAGGATACAGCTTATATCACTACAGGGATTGCTATGCTCTTCATACTCCCTTAGCTACAGGGATTGCTACTGAAGGAAGAGGTTCACCTACTGGAGCCTGGTCGTAGGTCCAGGGCGCAGAGCAGACGGCGAGATACCAGCCCAGCAGCGGTGGTTCATAGAGTCTGCATTACTTATGGTGGCTACGCAGTAGTCATAGTGTCTACGGTGCTGCTGCTCCTTTGGTGAGCGCTAGGAGCATCCTTTTCTACGGTCCAACTTCCAGCCAGCCTGGAGGCAACCGTAACATCCCCCTATCTGGGGAGGTCTATATGGCCTGCATGATTACCCTGACAAAGTATAACAACAAGACATGCGGTCTGGGACCCATGGTAAATAGGTTGTGTTAAGTAGTACTGTTCTTACAGTTTAATACATGTTACTCCCCATATCGGGGGAGGTCTATATGGCCTACATGATTACCCTGACAAAGTATAACAACAAGACATGCGGTCTGGGACCCATGGTAACTAGGTTGTGTTAAGTAGTACTGTTCTTAGCAGTTTAATACCTGTTGCTCCCCATATCGGGGGAGGTCTATATGGCCTGCATGATTACCCTGACAAAGTATAACAACAAAACATTTGGTCTGGGACCCATGGTAACTAGATTGTGTTAAGTAGTACTATTCTTAGCACTTTAATCCCTGTAACTCCCTCTATCGGGGGAGGTCTATATGGCCTGCATGATTACCCTGACAAAGTATAACAACAAAACATGTGGTCTGGGACCCATGGTAACTAGGTTGTGTTAAGTAGTACAATTCTTAGCACTTTAATACATGTTACTCCCCCTATCTGGGGAGGTCTATATGGCCTCCATGATTACCCTGACAAAGTATAACAACAAGACATGCGGTCTGGGACCCATGGTAACTAGGTTGTGTTAAGTAGTACTGTTCTAAGCAGTTTAATACCTGTTACTCCCCATATCGGGGGAGGTCTATATGGCCTACATGATTACCCTGACAAAGTATAACAACAAGACATGCGGTCTGGGACCCATGGTAACTAGGTTGTGTTAAGTAGTACTGTTCTTAGCAGTTTAATACCTGTTACTCCCCATATCGGGGGAGGTCTATATGGCCTGCATGATTACCCTGACAAAATATAACAACAAAACATCCGGTCTGGGACCCATGGTAACTAGGTTGTGTTAAGTAGTACTATTCTTAGCACTTTAATCCCTGTAACTCCCCCTTAGCACTTTAATCCCTGTAACTCCCCCTATCGGTGGAGGTCTATATGGCCTGCATGAGTCAGAACTAAAGAGTTAACTTTGTTCAGCTTCAAGAAGCTATTCTAAATACAAGTTTGCTGGGATCAGCTCTAATTAAGTTTAGTGATAAACATTCCTATTGTCTAATCAGACTGCTAGTGATAAGATGGACTGCATTGTTTTCTTGTGTGTAACTTGTTATCTGCTGAAGAAATGTAATTCTACTATGGCCTGTCAAAGGGCGTTGTCTCTCTATCTAAATGTATGAAATGTGTGATTGGGGATTTTATGCCTCCCCCTGAGAGTGTCCTTTTTTGCATGTAACCTCAATAAAAAGCAGGCTGTGTGTTCCAGCACATAAGACCTTTTCTGACCCTCTAACTTGCAGCCTTGACTCATGTTTGTAGGGGATAGCTATAATCACTACAGGGATTGCTATGCTCTTCATACTCCCTTAGCTACTGAGCTCTTGTAAAAAGAGCTCTTGTTCCTGATCCTGCTTCGCTCTATAGAAGGAAGAGGTTCACCTACTGGAGCCTGGTCGTAGATATAGGGCGCAGAGCAGATGGCGAGATACCAGCCCAGCAGCGGTGGTTCATAGAGTCTGCATTACTTATGGTGGCTACGCAGTAGTCTATGGTGTCTATGATGCTGATGATCCTTTGGTGAGCGCTAGGAGCATCCTTTTCTACGGTCCAACTTCCAGCCAGCCTGGAGGCAACCGTAACATTTGGCGGCAGCGGTGGGATGGCGTCCTAGCGCAAGGAGCAGCACCCCAAAAGCACTGGTATTGTAGGAGAGTTATTGAGGGCAACACTAGCCACTGCGCAGCATCCCTACCTACAGCAGCATGGAGCTGACAAGACACTGGTCAGAACCCTGTGAAGAGCACCTCAACCGGATCCGTCGCTATGAGGGCGCTGATTTCGTTCCAGAGGTAAAGAGGCGGCTAGTCCGATATGGTCCAGACCCTGCGCAGGAGGTAGTCAGTCGAATCATCTGGGAATTGGATACTGAGAACGAAGCGGCACGAGCCTTTGAGCGCCAACTGTGGAGTTTGAGGGTATGGACACCTGGTCTCCAGCGAGAAAAAAGTGAGTTACAGGGAGAGGAGAGCAGCGACCTCCCTCCCCAGCGGCAGTATACTGTGCCGAGGGAAGAGACAACCGGTCTCCTTCCCCAACCCCAACCAGAGATACCCGAGGCAGCAGGCCTCATAGACTGGTCCTGGGAGGACCCACAGCAGGCAGGTGGAGATGGGACCGCAGTCTCTCTACCGGCCCTACAGGGATGCTGGGCAGGCGGCCCAGATCCCCAGTGACAGACCCAGCTACAGGGAGGGGAGAGCATCGACCTCCCTCCCCAGCCGGAGTGTGCCTTCCAGGGAGAGGAGACAACCGGTCTCTCTCCCCAGCCGCAGCATGTTCCACAGGGAGCGGAGAGCATCGACCTCCCTTCCCAAAGGCCACTGGAGTATCAGGAGGAGGAGGTAAGCCAATCTCCCCCTCCCCAGCTAACTCCTAACTTGGGCCCAGGGTTAACAGTGGAGATGTTAACCCCCACTGACCCCCACGTTCCCTTTGCCACCGGGCAGGAATATGCCCCAATTCCCCCAGCAGAAGAGCTGGCACCAGGACAGAGCACTGCTGGCCTCTTCCCTACAGACCCCCTTGTTACAGGACTGGCCTGCAAACCCCTCACCCCAGCAGAAGCGCTGGCACCAGGGCAGAGTGCCGCTGGCCTCTGCCCCCCAAGTACCACCAGCTATTTGCCCAGTTGCGCCAGGAAGGCCGAGGATGCTACACTTTCATCCTACAACCTGGAACCTACAGGCCAGTACTACTTATTGTGGGGGGGCTATTTTGCTGCTAATGTTTATTTGTGGGTGGGTTGTGAGACTAACTTAGGCACTGACCGACAGAAGGTCAGGTGCCTGGTTAGTCTCCCTCCAAAAGGGGAGATATGTTACAAACTGCTATTTGTAACTGGCCCTTTAAATGGAAAATTGCCCTGCTTCCCTGGATTGTGGAGAAGCCTATTTGCCAGCCTCCTTCCTCATGACTATGGCCCCTGGAAGATTGTGCCCCTGAAAATGTATTAACTTTTATTGAGTGTGTATGGCCCTTTAAGAACCGTCTGGGGACATATTGTGACTTTGGTGAACAATGCCCCTTTAAAACTATGCCCCCAGACCTGTAAAATAACTTGTCCCTGGTTTTCTCCCACTTGGTTCAGTAAATAGGGCTTACTGAACCAAGTACCACACAGGCAGAGTGTTCCACAGAAAGGGAGCACTGTTACAAAAGCATTAGTTTTCATTGTGTGCCATTAAGTGCTATGTGACAGACCCTTTGGTCAGAACTAAAGAGTTAACTTTGCTCAGCTTCAAGAAGCTATTCTAAATACAAGTTTGCTGGGATCCGCTCTAATTAAGTTTAGTTATAAACATTCCCATTGTCTAATCAGACTGCTAGTGATAAGATGGACTGCATTGTTTTCTTGTGTGTAACTTGTTATCTGCTGAAGAAATGTAATTCTACTATGGCCTGTCAAAGGGCATTGTCTCTCTATCTAAATGTATCAAATGTGTGATTGGGGATTTTATGCCTCCCCCTGAGAGTGTCCTTTTTTGCATGTAACCTCAATAAAAAGCAGGCTGTGTGTTCCAGCACATCAGACCTTTTCTGACCCTCTAACTTGCAGCCTTGACTCATGTTTGTAGGGGACAGCTATAATCACTACAGGGATTGCTATGCTCTTCATACTCCCTTAGCTACTGAGCTCTTGTAAAAAGAGCTCTTTTTCCTGATCCTGCTTCGCTCTATAGAAGGAAGAGGTTCACCTACTGGAGCCTGGTCGTAGGTCCAGGGCGCAGAGCAAACTGCGAGATACCAGCACAGCAGCGGTGGTTCGTAGAGTCTGCATTATTTATGGTGGCTACGCAGTAGTTATGGTGTCTACGGTGCTGATGATCCTTTGGTGAGCGCTAGGAGTATCCTTTTCTACGGTCCAACTTCCAGCCATCCTGGAGGCAACCGTAACATCCCCCAATCGGGGGAGGTCTGTATGGCCTGCATGATTACCCTGACAAAGTATAACAACAAAACTAGACATGTGCACGGCTAAAAAATTCGGTTCGTTTTCGGTTCGGATCGATTCGGACTTTTCGAATTTCGTTTCGGATCGAATCGGATTCGGCAAAATTTGAATAAATTCGTTTCGGATTTATTCGGATCCGAATAAATTCGTTTCGGATTTATTCGGATTCGGCTGAATGCGGTTCTATTCCGTTCCGAAATTCGGTATGTTTTTAGTACACTAACACCCATTTAGTACACTAAGTCACTAACACCCATAAACTACCTATGAACCACTAAACCGAGGCCCCCCCACATCGCAAACCCTATAATAACATTATTTAACCCCTAATCTGCCGATCGGATATCGCCGCAACCTACATTATAGCTATTAACCCCTAATCTGCTGTCCCTAACACCGCCGACCCCTACATTATAGTTATTAACCCCTAATCTGCCCCCCCAACGTCGCCGCAATCTAACTACAAGTATTAACCCCTAATCTGCCGACCCGATATCGCCGCCACCTACATTATAACTATTAACCCCTAATCTGCTGTCCCTAACACCGCCGACCCCTACATTATAGTTATTAACCCCTAATCTGCCTCCCCCAACGTCGCTGCAATCTAACTACAAGTATTAACCCCTAATCTGCCGACCCGATATCGCCGCCGCCTACATTATAGCTATTAACCCCTAATCTGCTGTCCCTAACACCGCCGACCCCTACATTATAGTTATTAACCCCTAATCTGCCCCCCCCAACGTCGCCGCAATCTAACTACAAGTATTAACCCCTAATCTGCCGACCGAATATCGCCGCCGCCTACATTATAGCTATTAACCCCTAATCTGCTGTCCCTAACACCGCCGACCCCTACATTATAGTTATTAACCCCTAATCTGCCCCCCCCAACGTCGCCGCAATCTAACTACAAGTATTAACCCCTAATCTGCCGACCCGATATCGCCGCCGCCTACATTATAGCTATTAACCCCTAATCTGGTGTCCCTAACACCGCCGACCCCTACATTATAGTTATTAACCCCTAATCTGCCTCCCCCCAACGTCGCCACAATCTAACTACAAGTATTAACCCCTAATCTGCCGACCGCAAATCGCCGCCACTATAATAAATGTATTAACCCCTAAACCGCCGCACTCCCGCCTCGCAAACACTATAATACATTTTATTAACCCCTAATCTGCCCTCCCTAACATCGCCGCCACCTACCTACAATTATTAACCCCTAATCTCCCGCCCCCAACGTCGCCGCTACTATAATAAGGTTATTAACCCCTAAACTTAAGTCTAACCCTAACACTAACACCCCCTAACTTAAATATAATTTAAATAAAACGAAATAAGTTTACTATAGTTAAATAAATGAATCCTATTTAAAACTAAAGACTTACCTGTAAAATAAACCCTAATATAGCTACAATATAACTAATAGTTACATTGTAGCTATTTTAGGATTTATTTTTATTTTACAGGCAACTTTGTATTTATTTTAACTAGGTACAATAGTTATTAAATAGTTAATAACTATTTAATAACTACCTAGCTAAAATAAATACAAATTTACCTGTAAAATAAATCCTAACCTAAGTTACAATTACACCTAACACTACACTATCATTAAATCAGTGACGTGCACTCATTGGAGGCAGGTGAGGCAGTGCCGCACCTGCCATTTGGGCCAAAATAAAAACAAATAGAGATTTTTATTTAAAAAAAAAAAAAAGTGAATTTTTTTTTTTTTTTGACTTGTCAAAGTAATATTGCGCAATAGAGAGGCACTGGGTTCTGGTGTTTCTCTATTGCGCAATATTTCTAGTGTGTTTGATATCTAGCTGCTCTGCAGCATCACCCGGTGGTGATTTGCAGGAGCAGCGCGGCAGAGAAAATAACTATATGAGGCATCTCTCATGAGGCCTCGACTGTTTCCTGGGAGACCGGCTCACGCTCATCCAATCAACACTGGTTTTACTGTTGATTGACTCCCTGGCCCTGCTGCACTAGTACTGAGACGGAGGTTTTCTGCGCATGCGCAAGGGAAGAGCAGCGCGGCGGCGGGAACAACAGCCAGTCACAGAGTGCCACTCATTCCTGCTTGACACCTCTGAGCCAACAGCCAAGTAGCGAATAGTGGAGGACTCGGAGTAGGCTGCCCGATCTCTATAGACTCTCTGCTCTCTCACACTGCAGACACCGCATATCGCAGCTGCTGCCCCTGCCTGACCGCGAGGACCTGTCGCTCAGCTCAGCCTGAGTGTCACCGCAGTACCGCACTCATCTGCTGAAGGAAGGAGCCAAAGTGGGGTCACACTGAGTCTGTCACACTCACACAAGTAAGTCATAAAGAATGACAGCCGTGTGTGATAGTGTGATGATCTCAGTAGCTAGTGTACTAGTACAGCCTGCTGCCTGTAATAATATTATATCATATAATATTATGTATATATATTTTTTATTGTGAGGCTTGGGGTTAACGTTGTATAACTTGTAAGTTGGAAACTTGTACTACAAGTGTACAACTTACAAGTTATACAACGTTAACCCCAAGCGTCTTGTACAGAGAGACAGAGAGTATACTGTAAGTTAAAAAAATACTGGGTCTGGACCGGGTAGTGGTGGGTGCCTGCCTGGCCTGCCCCCCCTCTGCTTAAATTTGAAGTGCCTGTGTGTTACTGTGTTTTCAACTAGGAACACTCAACACTTGTGTTGTGAGTGACGCAGTCTGATCCTCTTATTTGCTTAGTTAGTAAATGTATTTTGTGTATGACCCGGTCAGTGTTGTAAGTAGTTACAACACTGACCAGGTCATACACAAAATACATTTATTAAACTTTCAAGTTGCTGGCTATGCTTATGCTATCTATATCTAAGTAGTATGTTGTTGTTTCACTTCCCAACTTTGGCTGCTTAATAAATATATTTTAATGAGCAGCCATCTTGTGATTTAGTGCTGTGCTTATTTGCTTAATAAATGTATTTTGTGTATGACATGGTGGTCAGTGTTGTAACTTAAGTTACATTTATTAAGCAAATAAGCACAAAATCACAAAATGGCTGCTCATTAAAATATATTTCTTATTTTAATATATTTATTAATAGTAAAAGTTACACTACTGACTCAGTAGTGTAACTTTTACTATTATAAATATATTAAAATAAGAAATATATTTTAATGAGCAGCCATTTTGTGATTTTGTGCTTATTTGCTTAATAAATGTAACTTAAGTTACAACACTGACCACCATGTCATACACAAAATACATTTATTAATCAAAACTTGCAAGTTGCTATCCTAATACTAAGCTGTAACAGCACCAGGATATGCGGGCGCGCTATTATTGTGTATATGGTGGCGCCTGGTGGACTTCACTGGACTCTGATGACGACGGTGACATAACATAATTTATACTGAGACTGACTGACTCTGAGACTAACTGTTGACCTGTATTAATGTATTTATATTTATTATGGTACTACTGGCCCTGCCGCCCTGGCCGGTTATTGTTGTGTTAGTCTCTTTCCTATATTCACTTATTGTAGCTACTAATTCAGATTAAAGTTATCCATATCGTGCTTGGGAATGCATTGACATTTATGCAACAGTCCCCTGTGTCTCTTTCCCCCTCCCCTGTGTCTCTCCCCCCTCCCCTGTGTCTCTCCCCCCTCCCCTGTGTCTCTCCCCCCTCCCCTGTCTCTCTCCCCCTCCCCTGCATCTCTCCCCTCTGTCTCTCTCTCTCTCCTCTCTGTATGCCTCTCTCTCTCTCCCCTCTGTCTGTCTCTCTCTCTCTCCCCTCTGTATCTCTCTCCCCTCTGTCTCTCCCATCTGTCTCTCTCTCCCATCTGTCTCTCTCTCTCCCCTCTGTCTCTCTCTCTCCCCTCTGTCTCTCTCTCCCCCCTCTGTCTCTCTCTCTCCCCTCTCTCTCTCTCCCCCTCTGTCTCTCTCTCCCCTCTGTCTCTCTCTCTCTCTCTCCCCTCTGTCTCTCTCTCCCCTCTGTCTCTCTCTCCCCCCTCTCTCTCTCTCTCTCTCTCTCTCCCCTAGTCTCTCTCTCTCTCTCTCTCCCCTCTGTCTCTCTCTCTCCCCTCTGTCTCTCTCTCTCTCCCCCTCTGTCTCTCCCCCTCTGTCTCTCTCTCTCCCCTCTGTCTCTCTCTCCCCTCTGTCTCTCTCTCCCCCCTCTCTCTCTCTCTCCCCTCTGTCTCTCTCTCTCTCTCTCCCCTCTGTTTCTTTGTCTCTCTCTCCCCCTCTGTCTCTCTGTCTATCTCTCTCTCTCCCTGTCTCTCCCACCCCCTCTGTCCAATTTTCATCTAATATCTAATTTCCTTCATTCTCTTGATATCCTTTGTTGAAAATCATATAAATATGCTCAGTAGCTGCTGATTGGTGGCTGCACAATAGATACCTCATGTGATTGGCTCACCCATGTACATTGCTATTTCTTCAACAAAGGATATCTAAAGAATGAAGGCATATCCTAGCCAGTGCCTCACCTGCCTCTGACCTCACTGCACGTCACTGCATTAAATTAACTAAATAAATGAATCATATTTAAAACAAAATACTTACCTGTAAAATAAACCCTAAGATAGCTGCAATATAACTAATAGTTACATTGTAGCTATTTTAGCATTTATATTTATTTTACAGGCAACTTTGTATTTATTTTAACTAGGTACAAAAGCTATTAAATAGTTATTGACTAATTAATAGCTACCTAGTTAAAATAATTACAAAATTACCTGTAAAATAAATCCTAACCTAAGTTACAATTAAACCTAACACTACACTGTCATTAAATAAATTAACTACAAGTACCTACAATTATCTACAATTAAATAAACTAAAGTACAAAAACCCCCCACTAAATTACAAAAAAAACAAACACTAAATTACAAAAAATAAAAAAATATTACAAGAATTTTAAACTAATTACACCTAATCTAAGCCCCCTAATAAAATAACAAAGCCCCCAAAAATAAAAAAAATGCCCTACCCTATACTAAATTACAAAAGTTAACAGCTCTATTACCTTACCAGCCCTGAACAGGGCCCTTTGCGGGGCATGCCCCAAAGAAAACAGCTCTTTTGCCTGTAAAAAAAAAAAACAATCCCCCCCCCCACATTACAACCCACCACCCACATACCCCTACTCTAACCCAAACCCCCCTTAAATAAACCTAACACTACCCCCCTGAAGATCTCCCTACCTTGAGTCGTGTTCACCCAGCCGGGCCGAAGTCTTCATCCGATGGGGCAGAAGAGGACATCCAGACCGGCAGAAGTCTTCATCCAAGCGGGGCAAGAAGAGGTCTTCCATCCATCATACAAGTACCAAAATACAAACAAACACTAAATTACCAAAAATAATAAAATATTACAATAATTTTAAACTAATTACACCTAATCTAAGCCCCCGACTAGCTATTAATATAGCTTCAATATAACTAATAGTTACATTGTAGCTATTTTAGGATTTATATTTATTTTACAGGCAACTTTGTATTTATTTTAACTAGGTACAATAGCTATTAAATAGTCAATAACTATTTAATAACTACCTAGCTAAAATAAATACAAATTTACCTGTAAAATAAACCCTAACCTAAGTTACAATTACACCTAACACTACACTGTCATTAAATTAACTAAATAAATTAATCCTATATAAAACTAAATACTTACCTGTAAAATAAACCCTAATATAGCTACAATATAACTAATAGTTACATTGTAGCTATTTTAGCATTTATATTTATTTTACAGGCAACTTTGTATTTATTTTAACTAGGTACAATAGCTATTAAATAGATATTTACTGTTTAATAGCTACCTAGTTAAAATAATTACAAAATTACCTGTAAAATAAATCCTAACCTAAGATACTATTAAACCTAACACTACACTATAATTAAATAAATTAACTACAAGTACCTACAATTAAATACAATGAAATAAACTAAACTAAAGTACAAAAAAAACAAACACTAAATTACAAAAAATAAAAAAAATTACAAGAATTTTAAACTAATTACACCTAATCTAAGCCCCCTAATAAAATAACAAAGCCCCCCAAAATAAAAAAAATGCCCTACCCTATACTAAATTACAAAAGTAATCAGCTCTATTACCTTACCAGCCCTGAACAGGGCCTTTTGCGGGGCATGCCCCAAAGAAAACAGCTCTTTTGCCTGTAAAAAAAAACACAATACCCCCCCCCCACATTACAACCCACCACCCACATACCCCTACTCTAACCCAAACCCCCCTTAAATAAACCTAACACTACCCCCCTGAAGATCTCTCTACCGTGTCTTCACCCAGCGGGCCGAAGTCTTCATCCGATCGGGCAGAAGAGGACATCCTTACCTGTAAAATAAACCCTAATATAGCTGCAATATAACTAATAGTTACATTGTAGCTATTTTAGCATTTATATTTATTGTACAGGCAACTTTGTATTTATTTTAACTAGGTTCAATAGCTATTAAATAGATATTGACTATTTAATAGCTACCTAGTTAAAATAATTACAAAATTACCTGTAAAATAAATCCTAACCTAAGTTACAATTAAACCTAACACTACACTATCATTAAATAAATTAACTACAAGTACCTACAATTAAATACAATTAAAAAAACTAAACTAAAGTACAAAAACCCCCCCACTAAATTACAAAAAATAAAAAAATATTACAAGAATTTTAAACTAATTACACCTAATCTAAGCCCCCTAATAAAATAACAAAGCCCCCCAAAATAAAAAAAATGCCCTACCCTATACTAAATTACAAAATTTAACAGCTCTATTACCTTACCAGCCCTGAACAGGGCCTTTTGCGGGCATGCCCCAAAGAAAACAGCTCTTTTGCCTGTAAAAAAAAACACAATACCCCCCCCCCCACATTACAACCCACCACCCACATACCCCTACTCTAACCCAAACCCCCCTTAAATAAACCTAACACTACCCCCCTGAAGATCTCCCTACCTTGAGTCGTGTTCACCCAGCCGGGCCGAAGTCTTCATCCGATGGGGCAGAAGAGGACATCCAGACCGGCAGAAGTCTTCATCCAAGCGGGGCAAGAAGAGGTCTTCCATCCATCAGAAAAGTACAAAAAAACAAACAAACACTAAATTAGCAAGAATAATAAAATATTACAATAATTTTAAACTAATTACACCTAATCTAAGCCCCCTACTAGCTATTAATATAGCTACAATATAACTAATAGTTACATTGTAGCTATTTTAGGATTTATATTTATTTTACATGCAACTTTGTATTTATTTTAACTAGGTACAATAGCTATTAAATAGTTAATAACTATTTAATAACTACCTAGCTAAAATAAATACAAATTTACCTGTAAAATAAACCCTAACCTAAGTTACAATTACACCTAACACTACACTGTCATTAAATTAACTAAATAAATTAATCCTATATAAAACTAAATACTTACCTGTAAAATAAACCCTAATATAGCTACAATATAACTAATAGTTACATTGTAGCTATTTTAGCATTTATATTTATTTTACAGGCAACTTTGTATTTATTTTAACTAGGTACAATAGCTATTAAATAGATATTTACTGTTTAATAGCTACCTAGTTAAAATAATTTCAAAATTACCTGTAAAATAAATCCTAACCTAAGATACTATTAAACCTAACACTACACTATAATTAAATAAATTAACTACAAGTACCTACAATTAAATACAATGAAATAAACTAAACTAAAGTACAAAAAAAACAAACACTAAATTACAAAAAATAAAAAAAATTACAAGAATTTTAAACTAATTACACCTAATCTAAGCCCCCTAATAAAATAACAAAGCCCCCCAAAATAAAAAAATGCCCTACCCTATACTAAATTACAAAAGTAATCAGCTCTATTACCTTACCAGCCCTGAACAGGGCCTTTTGCGGGGCATGCCCCAAAGAAAACAGCTCTTTTGCCTGTAAAAAAAAACACAATACCCCCCCCCCCCCACATTACAACCCACCACCCACATACCCCTACTCTAACCCAAACCCCCCTTAAATAAACCTAACACTACCCCCCTGAAGATCTCTCTACCGTGTCTTCACCCAGCGGGCCGAAGTCTTCATCCGATCGGGCAGAAGAGGACATCCAGACCGGCAGAAGTCTTCATCCAAGCGGGGCAAGAAGAGGTCTTCCATCCATCAGAAGTCTTGATCCAGGCGGCATCTTCTCTGTTCATCCATCCGGAGCGGAGCGGCAGCATCCTGAAGACATCCCACGCAGAGCATCCTCTTCTTTCTTGATCCGACGACTAGGTGACTGTACCTTTAAGTGACATCATCCAAGATGGCGTCCCTTGAATTCCGATTGGCTGATAGGATTCTATCAGCCAATCGGAATTAAGGTAGGAAAAATCTGATTGGCTGATTGAATCAGCCAATCAGATTCAAGTTCAATCCGATTGGCTGATGGAATCAGCCAATCAGATTGACCTCACATTCTATTGGCTGTTCCGATCAGCCAATAGAATGCGAGCTTAATCTGATTGGCTGATTGGATCAGCCAATCGGATTGAACTTGAATCTGATTGGCTGATTGAATCAGCGAATCAGATTTTTCCTACCTTAATTCCGATTGGCTGATAGAATCCTATCAGCCAATCGGAATTCAAGGGACGCCATCTTGGATGACGTCACTTAAAGGTACAGTCACCTAGTCGTCGGATCAAGAAAGAAGAGGATGCTCTGCGTGGGATGTCTTCAGGATGCTGCCGCTCCGCTCCGGATGGATGAACAGAGAAGATGCCGCCTGGATCAAGACTTCAGATGGATGGAAGACCTCTTCTTGCCCCGCTTGGATGAAGACTTCTGCCAGTCTGGATGTCCTCTTCTGCCCGATCGGATGAAGACTTCGGCCCGCTGGGTGAAGACACGGTAGAGAGATCTTCAGGGGGGTAGTGTTAGGTTTATTTAAGGGGGGTTTGGGTTAGAGTAGGGGTATGTGGGTGGTGGGTTGTAATGTGGGGGGGGGTATTGTGTTTTTTTTTACAGGCAAAAGAGCTGTTTTCTTTGGGGCATGCCCCGCAAAAGGCCCTGTTCAGGGCTGGTAAGGTAATAGAGCTGATTACTTTTGTAATTTAGTATAGGGTAGGGCATTTTTTTATTTTGGGGGGCTTTGTTATTTTATTAGGGGGCTTAGATTAGGTGTAATTAGTTTAAAATTCTTGTAATTTTTTTATTTTTTGTAATTTAGTGTTTGTTTTTTTGTACTTTAGTTTAGTTTATTTCATTGTATTTAATTGTAGGTACTTGTAGTTAATTTATTTAATGATAGTGTAGTGTTAGGTTTAATAGTAACTTAGGTTAGGATTTATTTTACAGGTAATTTTGTAATTATTTTAACTAGGTAGCTATTAAACAGTAAATATCTATTTAATAGCTATTGTACCTAGTTAAAATAAATACAAAGTTGCCTGTAAAATAAATATAAATGCTAAAATAGCTACAATGTAACTATTAGTTATATTGCAGCTATATTAGGGTTTATTTTACAGGTAAGTCTTTAGTTTTATATAGGATTCATTTATTTAGTTAATTTAATGATAGTGTAGTGTTAGGTGTAATTGTAACTTAGGTTATGATTTATTTTACAGGTTAATTTTTATTTATTTTAGCTAGGTAGTTATTAAATAGTTATTAACTATTTAATAACTATTGTACCTAGTTAAAATAAATACAAAGTTGCCTGTAAAATACATATAAATCCTAAAATAGCTACAATGTAACTATTAGTTATATTGCAGCTATATTAGGGTTTATTTTACAGGTAAGTCTTTAGTTTTATATAGGATTCATTTATTTAGTTAATTTAATGATAGTGTAGTGTTAGGTGTAATTGTAACTTAGGTTATGATTTATTTTACAGGTTAATTTTTATTTATTTTAGCTAGGTAGTTATTAAATAGTTATTAACTATTTAATAACTATTGTACCTAGTTAAAATAAATACAAAGTTGCCTGTAAAATACATATAAATCCTAAAATAGCTACAATGTAACTATTAGTTATATTGTAGCTATATTAGGGTTTATTTTACAGGTAAGTCTTTAGTTTTATATAGGATTCATTTATTTAGTTAATTTAATGATAGTGTAGTGTTAGGTGTAATTGTAACTTAGGTTATGATTTATTTTACAGGTAAATTTGTATTTATTTTAGCTAGGTAGTTATTAAATAGTTATTAACTATTTAATAACTATTGTACCTAGTTAAAATAAATACAAAGTTGCCTGTAAAATACATATAAATCCTAAAATAGCTACAATGTAACTATTAGTTATATTGAAGCTATATTAATAGCTAGTAGGGGGCTTAGATTAGGTGTAATTAGTTTAAAATTATTGTAATATTTTATTATTTTTGGTAATTTAGTGTTTGTTTGTATTTTGGTACTTGTATGATGGATGGAAGACCTCTTCTTGCCCCGCTTGGATGAAGACTTCTGCCGGTCTGGATGTCCTCTTCTGCCCCATCGGATGAAGACTTCGGCCCGGCTGGGTGAACACGACTCAAGGTAGGGAGATCTTCAGGGGGGTAGTGTTAGGTTTATTTAAGGGGGGTTTGGGTTAGAGTAGGGGTATTTGGGTGGTGGGTTGTAATGTGGGGGGGGATTGTGTTTTTTTTACAGGCAAAAGAGCTGTTTTCTTTGGGGCATGCCCCGCAAAGGGCCCTGTTCAGGGCTGGTAAGGTAATAGAGCTGTTAACTTTTGTAATTTAGTATAGGTTAGGGCATTTTTTTTATTTTGGGGGGCTTTGTTATTTTATTAGGGGGCTTAGATTAGGTGTAATTAGTTTAAAATTCTTGTAATATTTTTTTACTTTTTGTAATTTAGTGGGGGGGGGTTTGTACTTTAGTTTAGTTTTTTTAATTGTATTTAATTGTAGGTACTTGTAGTTAATTTATTTAATGATAGTGTAGTGTTAGGTTTAATTGTAACTTAGGTTAGGATTTATTTTACAGGTAATTTTGTAATTATTTTAACTAGGTAGCTATTAAATAGTCAATATCTATTTAATAGCTATTGAACCTAGTTAAAATGAATACAAAGTTGCCTGTACAATAAATATAAATGCTAAAATAGCTACAATGTAACTATTAGTTATATTGCAGCTATATTAGGGTTTATTTTACAGGTAAGTCTTTAGTTTTATATAGGATTCATTTATTTAGTTAATTTAATGATAGTGTAGTGTTAGGTGTAATTGTAACTTAGGTTATGATTTATTTTACAGGTAAATTTGTATTTATTTTAGCTAGGTAGTTATTAAATAGTTATTAACTATTTAATAACTATTGTACCTAGTTAAAATAAATACAAAGTTGCCTGTAAAATACATATAAATCCTAAAATAGCTACAATGTAACTATTAGTTATATTGAAGCTATATTAATAGCTAGTAGGGGGCTTAGATTAGGTGTAATTAGTTTAAAATTATTGTAATATTTTATTATTTTTGGTAATTTAGTGTTTGTTTGTATTTTGGTACTTGTATGATGGATGGAAGACCTCTTCTTGCCCCGCTTGGATGAAGACTTCTGCCGGTCTGGATGTCCTCTTCTGCCCCATCGGATGAAGACTTCGGCCCGGCTGGGTGAACACGACTCAAGGTAGGGAGATCTTCAGGGGGGTAGTGTTAGGTTTATTTAAGGGGGGTTTGGGTTAGAGTAGGGGTATGTGGGTGGTGGGTTGTAATGTGGGGGGGGGGGGGATTGTGTTTTTTTTTTACAGGCAAAAGAGCTGTTTTCTTTGGGGCATGCCCCGCAAAGGGCCCTGTTCAGGACTGGTAAGGTAATAGAGCTGTTAACTTTTGTAATTTAGTATAGGGTAGGGCATTTTTTTTTATTTTGGGGGGCTTTGTTATTTTATTAGGGGGCTTAGATTAGGTGTAATTAGTTTAAAATTCTTGTAATATTTTTTTATTTTTTGTAATTTAGTGGTTTTTTATTTTTTGTAATTTAGTGGGGGGGTTTTGTACTTTAGTTTATTTAATTTAGATAATTGTAGGTACTTGTAGTTAATTTATTTAATGATAGTGTAGTGTTAGGTTTTATTGTAACTTAGGTTAGGATTTATTTTACAGGTAATTTTGTAATTATTTTAACTAGGTAGCTATTAATTAGTCAATAACTATTTAATAGCTATTGTACCTAGTTAAAATAAATACAAAGTTGCCTGTAAAATAAATATAAATGCTAAAATAGCTACAATGTAACTATTAGTTATATTGCAGCTATATTAGGGTTTATTTTACAGGTAAGTATTTAGTTTTAAATATGAGTCATTTATTTAATTAATTAAATGATAGTGTAGTGTTAGGTGTAATTGTAACTTAGGTTAGGATTTATTTTACAGGTAAATTTGTATTTATTTTAGCTAGGTAGTTATTAAATAGTTATTAACTATTTAATAACTATTGTACCTAGTTAAAATAAATACAAAGTTGCCTGTAAAATAAAAATAAATCCTAAAATAGCTACAATGTAACTATTAGTTATATTGTAGCTATATTAGGGTTTATTTTACAGGTAAGTCTTTAGTTTTAAATAGGATTCATTTATTTAACTATATTAAATTTATTTCGTTTTATTTAAATTATATTTAAGTTAGGGGGTGTTAGTGTTAGGGTTAGGTTTAGGGGTTAATAACCTTATTATAGTAGCGGCAACGTTGGGGGCGGGAGATTAGGGGTTAATAATTGTAGGTAGGTGGAGGCGATGTTAGGGAGGGCAGATTAGGGGTTAATAAAATGTATTATAGTGTTTGCGAGGCGGGAGTGCGGTGGTTTAGGGGTTAATACATTTATTATAGTTGCAGCGATTTGCGGTCGGCAGATTAGGGGTTAATACTTGTAGTTAGATTGCGGCGACGTTGGGGGGGGCAGATTAGGGGTTAATAACTATAATGTAGGGGTCGGCGGTGTTAGGGACAGCAGATTAGGGGTTAATAGCTATAATGTAGGCGGCGGCGATATTCGGTCGGCAGATTAGGGGTTAATACTTGTAGTTAGATTGCGGCGACGTTGGGGGAGGCAGATTAGGGGTTAATAACTATAATGTAGGGGTCGGCGGTGTTAGGGACAGCAGATTAGGGGTTAATAGTTATAATGTAGGTGGCGGCAATATCGGGTCGGCAGATTAGGGGTTAATACTTGTAGTTAGATTGCGGCGACGTTGGGGGAGGCAGATTAGGGGTTAATAACTATAATGTAGGGGTCGGCGGTGTTAGGGACAGCAGATTAGGGGTTAATAGTTATAATGTAGGTGGCGGCGATATCGGGTCGGCAGATTAGGGGTTAATACTTGTAGTTAGATTGCGGCGACGTTGGGGGGGGGCAGATTAGGGGTTAATAACTATAATGTAGGGGTCGGCGGTGTTAGGGACAGCAGATTAGGGGTTAATAGCTATAATGTAGGTGGCGGCGATATTCGGTCGGCAGATTAGGGGTTAATAAAATAATGCAGGTGTCAGCGATAGCAGGGGCGGCAGATTAGGGGTTAATAAGTGTTAGATTAGGGTTGTTTAGATACTCGGGGTACATGTTAGGGTGTTAGGTGCAGACTTAGTGTTTCCCCATAGGAAACAATGGGGCTGCGGTGTTAGTTTTTTTTCAGCCAAAACTCCCATTGTTTCCTATGGGGAAATGCCGAATTTTAACGAGCTAATTCGGATTTATTCGGAGATACGGCAGCTATTTCGGATTCATTCGGTAGATTCGGAAGTATTTTAATTCGGAAATCCGAATCGATCCGAATCTCCGAATTTACCGAATTTACAGAATTTCCGAATTAATCCGAAACGAACCGCACATATCTAAACAAAACATGTGGTCTGGGACCCATGGTAACTAGGTTGTGTTAAGTAGTACTATTCTTAGCACTTTAATCCCTGTAACTCCCCCTATTGGGGGAGGTCTATATGGCCTGCATGATTACCTTTTACAAAGTATAACAACAAAACATGTTCTGGGACCCATGGTAACTAGGTTTTGTTAAGTAGTACTATTCTTAGCACTTTAATCCCTGTAACTCCCCCTTAGCACTTTAATCCCTGTAACTCCCCCTATCTGGGGAGGTCTATATGGCCTGCATGATTACCCTGACAAAGTATAACAACAAAACATGCGGTCTGGGACCCATGGTAACTAGGTTGTGTTAAGTAGTCCTATTCTTAGCACTTTAATCCCTATAACTCCCCCTATCGGGGATGCCCCTTTAAAACTATGCCCCCAGACCTGTAAAATAACTTGTCCCTGGTTTTCTCCCACTTGGTTAAATAAATAGGGCTTACTGAACCAAGTACCACACAGGCAGAGTGTTCCATAGAAAGGGAGCACTGTTACAAAAGCATTAGTTTTCATTGTGTGCCATTAAGTGCTATGTGACAGACCCTTCGGTCAGAACTAAAGAGTTAACTTTGTTCAGCTTCAAGAAGCTATTCTAAATACAAGTTTGCTGGGATCAGCTGTAATTAAGTTTAGTGATAAACATTCCCAATGTCTAATCAGACTGCTAGTGATAAGATGGACTGCATTGTTTTCTTGTGTGTAACTTGTTATCTGCTGAAGAAATGTAATTCTACTATGGCCTGTCAAAGGGCATTGTCTCTCTATCTAAATGTATCAAATGTGTGATTGGGGATTTTATGCCTCCCCCTGTGAGTGTCCTTTTTTGCATGTAACCTCAATAAAAAGCAGGCTGTGTGTTCCAGCACATCAGACCTTTTCTGACCCTCTAACTTACAGCCTTGACTCATGTTTGTAGGGGACAGCTATAATCACTACAGGGATTGCTATGCTCTTCATACTCCCTTAGCTACTGAGCACTTGTAAAAAGAGCTCTTTTTCCTGATCCTGCTTCGCTCTATAGAAGGAAGAGGTTCACCTACTGGAGCCTGGTCATAGGTCCAGGGCGCAGAGCAGACTGCGAGATACCAGCCCAGCAGCGTTGGTTCGTAGAGTCTGCATTACTTATGGTGGCTATGCAGTAGTTATGGTGTCTACGGTGCTGATGATCCTTTGGTGAGCGCTAGGAGCATCCTTTTCTACGGTCCAACTTCCAGCCATCCTGGAGGCAACCGTAACATCCCCCAATCGGGGTAGGTCTGTATGGCCTGCATGAATACCCTAACAAAGTATAAAAACAAAACATGTGGTCTGGGACCCATGGTAACTAGGTTGTGTTAAGTAGTACTATTCTTCGCACTTTAATCCCTGTAACTCCCCCTATCGGGGGAGGTCTATATGGCCTGCATGATTACCTTTTACAAAGTATAACAACAAAACATGCGGTCTGGGACCCATGGTAACTAGGTTGTGTTAAGTAGTACTGTTCTTAGCAGTTTAATCCCTGTTACTCCCCCTATCGGAGGAGGTCTATATGGCCTGCATGATTACCCTGACAAATTATAACAAAAAAACATGCGGGCTGGGACCCATGGTAACTAGGTTGTGTTAAGTAGTACTATTCTTAGCACTTTAATCCCTGTAAATCCCCCTTAGCACTTTAATCCCTGTAACTCCCCCTATGTTAAGGTTGTGTTAATTAGTACTGTTCTTCGCAGTTTAATCCCTTTTACTCCCCCTATCGGGGGAGGTCTATATGGCCTGCATGATTATCCTGACAAAGTATAACAATAAAACATGCTGTCTGGGACCCATGGTAACTAGGTTGTGTTAAAAAGTACTATTCTTAGCACTTTAATCCCTGTAACTCCCCCTATCGGGGAAGGTCTATATGGCCTGCATGATTACCTTTTACAAAGTATAACAACAAAACATGTGGGCTGGGACCCATGGTAACAAGGTTTTGTTAAGTAGTACTATTCTTAGTATTTTAATCCCTGTAACTCCCCCTCAGCACTTTAATCCCTGTAACTCCCCTATCGGGGGAGGTCTATATGGTCTGCATGATTACCCTGACAAAGTATAACAACAAAACATGCGATCTGGGACCCATGGTAACTAGGTTGTGTTAAATAGTACTATTCTTAGCACTTTAATCCCTGTAACTCCCCCTATCGGGGGAGGTCTATATGGCCTGCATGATTACCCTGACAAAGTATAACAATAAAACATGCTGTCTGGGACCCATGGTAACTAGGTTGTGGTAAGTAGTACTATTCTTAGCACTTTAATCCCTGTAACACCCCCTATCGGGGAAGGTCTATATGGCCTGCATGATTACCTTTTACAAAGTATAACAACAAAACATGTGGGCTGGGACCCATGGTAACAAGGTTTTGTTAAGTAGTACTATTCTTAGTATTTTAATCCCTGTAACTCCCCCTCAGCACTTTAATCCCTGTAACTCCCCCTATCGGGGGAGGTCTATATGGGTGCATGATTACCCTGACAAAGTATAACAATAAAACATGCGGTCTGCGACCCATGGTAACTAGGTTGTGTTAAAAAGTACTATTCTTAGCACTTTAATCCCTGTAACTCCCCCTATTGGGGGAGGTCTATATGGCCTGCCTGATTACCTTGACAAAGTATAACAACAAAACATGTGGGCTGGGACCCATGGTAACTAGGTTGTGTTAAGTTGTACTATTCTTAGCATTTTAATCCCTTTTAATCCCCCTATCGGGGGAGGTCTATATGGCCTGCCTGATTACCCTGACAAAGTATACTAATAAAACATGCGGTCTGGGACCCATGGTAACTAGGTTGTGTTAATAGTACTATTCTTAGCACTTTAATCCCTGTTACTCCACCTATCGGATGAGGTTTATATGGCCTGCATGATATATAATTACTCTTACAAAATATAACTATAAGACATGCGTTCTGCGACCCATGGGAAGGTTGTGTTAAGTAGTACTGTTCTTCGCAGTTTAATCCCTTTTACTCCCCCTATCGGGGGAGGTCTATATGGCCTGCATGATTACCCTGACAAAGTATAACAATAAAACATGCGGTCTGGGACCCAGAGTAACTATGTTGTGTTAAGTAGTACTATTCTTAGCACTTTAATCCCTCTAACTCCCCCTATCGGGGGAGGTCAATATGGCCTGCATGATATATAATTACCCTGACAAAGTATAACAATAAGATATGCGGTCTGGGACCCATGGTAAGGTTGTGTTAAGTAGTACTATTCTTAGTTCTTTAATCCCTTTTACTCCCCCTATCGGGGGAGGTCTATATGGCCTGCATTATTACCCTGACAAAGTATAACAATAAAACATGCCGTCTGGGACCCATGGTAACTAGGTTGTGTAAAGTAGTACTATTCTTAGCACTTTAATCCCTCTAACTCCCCCTATCGGGGGAGGTCTATATGGCCTGCATGATTACCCTGACAAAGTATAACAATAAAACATGCTGTCTGGGACCCATGGTAACTAAGGTTGTGTTAAGTAGTACTATTCTTAGCACTTTAATCCCTGTAACACCCCCTATCGGGGAAGGTCTTTATGGCCTGCATGATTACCTTTTACAAAGTATAACAACAAAACATGTGGGCTGGGACCCATGGTAACAAGGTTTTGTTAAGTAGTACTATTCTTAGTATTTTAATCCCTGTAACTCCCCCTCAGCACTTTAATCCCTGTAACTCCCCCTATCGGGGGAGGTCTATATGGCCTGCATGATTACCCTGACAAAGTATAACAATAAAACATGCGGTCTGCGACCCATGGTAACTAGGTTGTGTTAAAAAGTACTATTCTTAGCACTTTAATCCCTGTAACTCCCCCTATTGGGGGAGGTCTATATGGCCTGCCTGATTACCTTGACAAAGTATAACAACAAAACATGTGGGCTGGGACCCATGGTAACTAGGTTGTGTTAAGTTGTACTATTCTTAGCATTTTAATCCCTTTTAATACCCCTATCGGGGGAGGTCTATATGGCCTGCCTGATTACCCTGACAAAGTATACTAATAAAACATGCGGTCTGGGACCCATGGTAACTAGGTTGTGTTAATAGTACTATTCTTAGCACTTTAATCCCTGTTACTCCACCTATCGGATGAGGTTTATATGGCCTGCATGATATATAATTACTCTTACAAAATATAACGATAAGACATGCGTTCTGCGACCCATGGGAAGGTTGTGTTAAGTAGTACTGTTCTTCGCAGTTTAATCCCTTTTACTCCCCCTATCGGGGGAGGTCTATATGGCCTGCATGATTACCCTGACAAAGTATAACAATAAAACATGCGGTCTGGGACCCAGAGTAACTATGTTGTGTTAAGTAGTACTATTCTTAGCACTTTAATCCCTCTAACTCCCCCTATCGGGGGAGGTCAATATGGCCTGCATGATATATAATTACCCTGACAAAGTATAACAATAAGATATGCGGTCTGGGACCCATGGTAAGGTTGTGTTAAGTAATACTATTCTTAGTTCTTTAATCCCTTTTACTCCCCCTATCGGGGGAGGTCTATATGGCCTGCATTATTACCCTGACAAAGTATAACAATAAAACATGCCGTCTGGGACCCATGGTAACTAGGTTGTGTAAAGTAGTACTATTCTTAGCACTTTAATCCCTCTAACTCCCCCTATCGGGGGAGGTCTATATGGCCTGCATGATATATAATTACCCTGACAAAGTATAACAATAAGATATGCGGTCTGGGACCCATGGTAAGGTTGTGTTAAGTAGTACTATTCTTAGCACTTTAATCCCTGTTACTCCCCCTATCGGGGGAGGTTTATATGGCTTGTATAATATATAATTACCCTTACAAAATATAACAATAAGACATGCGATTGGGACCCATGGTAAGGTTGTGTTAATTAGTACTGTTCTTCGCAGTTTAATCCCTTTTACTCCCCCTATCGGGGGAGGTCTATATGGCCTGCATGATTATCCTGACAAAGTATAACAATAAAACATGCTGTCTGGGACCCATGGTAACTAGGTTGTGTTAAAAAGTACTATTCTTAGCACTTTAATCCCTGTAACTCCCCCTATCGGGGAAGGTCTATATGGCCTGCATGATTACCTTTTACAAAGTATAACAACAAAACATGTGGTGTGGGACCCATGGTAACAAGGTTTTGTTAAGTAGTACAATTCTTAGCATTTTAATCCCTGTAACTCCCCCTTAGCACTTTAATCCCTGTAACTCCCCCTATCGGGAGAGGTCTATATGGACTGCATGATTACCTTGACAAAGTATAACAACAAAACATGCGGTCTGGGACCCATGGTAACTAGGTTGTGTTAAGTAGTACTATTCTTAGCACTTTAATCCCTGTAACTCCCCCTATCGGGGGAAGTCTATATGGCCTGCATGATTACCTTTTACAAAGTATAACAACAAAACATGTGGTCTGGGACCCATGGTAACTAGGTTGTGTTAAGTAGTACTATTCTTAGCACTTTAATCCCTGTAAATCCCCCTTAGCACTTTAATCCCTGTAACTCCCCCTATGTTAAGGTTGTGTTAATTAGTACTGTTCTTCGCAGTTTAATCCCTTTTACTCCCCCTATCGGGGGAGGTCTATATGGCCTGCATGATTATCCTGACAAAGTATAACAATAAAACATGCTGTCTGGGACCCATGGTAACTAGGTTGTGTTAAAAAGTACTATTCTTAGCACTTTAATCCCTGTAACTCCCCCTATCGGGGAAGGTCTATATGGCCTGCATGATTACCTTTTACAAAGTATAACAACAAAACATGTGGGCTGGGACCCATGGTAACAAGGTTTTGTTAAGTAGTACTATTCTTAGTATTTTAATCCCTGTAACTCCCCCTCAGCACTTTAATCCCTGTAACTCCCCTATCGGGGGAGGTCTATATGGTCTGCATGATTACCCTGACAAAGTATAACAACAAAACATGCGATCTGGGACCCATGGTAACTAGGTTGTGTTAAATAGTACTATTCTTAGCACTTTAATCCCTGTAACTCCCCCTATCGGGGGAGGTCTATATGGCCTGCATGATTACCCTGACAAAGTATAACAATAAAACATGCTGTCTGGGACCCATGGTAACTAGGTTGTGTTAAGTAGTACTATTCTTAGCACTTTAATCCCTGTAACACCCCCTATCGGGGAAGGTCTATATGGCCTGCATGATTACCTTTTACAAAGTATAACAACAAAACATGTGGGCTGGGACCCATGGTAACAAGGTTTTGTTAAGTAGTACTATTCTTAGTATTTTAATCCCTGTAACTCCCCCTCAGCACTTTAATCCCTGTAACTCCCCCTATCGGGGGAGGTCTATATGGGTGCATGATTACCCTGACAAAGTATAACAATAAAACATGCGGTCTGCGACCCATGGTAACTAGGTTGTGTTAAAAAGTACTATTCTTAGCACTTTAATCCCTGTAACTCCCCCTATTGGGGGAGGTCTATATGGCCTGCCTGATTACCTTGACAAAGTATAACAACAAAACATGTGGGCTGGGACCCATGGTAACTAGGTTGTGTTAAGTTGTACTATTCTTAGCATTTTAATCCCTTTTAATCCCCCTATCGGGGGAGGTCTATATGGCCTGCCTGATTACCCTGACAAAGTATACTAATAAAACATGCGGTCTGGGACCCATGGTAACTAGGTTGTGTTAATAGTACTATTCTTAGCACTTTAATCCCTGTTACTCCACCTATCGGATGAGGTTTATATGGCCTGCATGATATATAATTACTCTTACAAAATATAACTATAAGACATGCGTTCTGCGACCCATGGGAAGGTTGTGTTAAGTAGTACTGTTCTTCGCAGTTTAATCCCTTTTACTCCCCCTATCGGGGGAGGTCTATATGGCCTGCATGATTACCCTGACAAAGTATAACAATAAAACATGCGGTCTGGGACCCAGAGTAACTATGTTGTGTTAAGTAGTACTATTCTTAGCACTTTAATCCCTCTAACTCCCCCTATCGGGGGAGGTCAATATGGCCTGCATGATATATAATTACCCTGACAAAGTATAACAATAAGATATGCGGTCTGGGACCCATGGTAAGGTTGTGTTAAGTAGTACTGTTCTTAGTTCTTTAATCCCTTTTACTCCCCCTATCGGGGGAGGTCTATATGGCCTGCATTATTACCCTGACAAAGTATAACAATAAAACATGCCGTCTGGGACCCATGGTAACTAGGTTGTGTAAAGTAGTACTATTCTTAGCACTTTAATCCCTCTAACTCCCCCTATCGGGGGAGGTCTATATGGCCTGCATGATTACCCTGACAAAGTATAACAATAAAACATGCTGTCTGGGACCCATGGTAACTAAGGTTGTGTTAAGTAGTACTATTCTTAGCACTTTAATCCCTGTAACACCCCCTATCGGGGAAGGTCTTTATGGCCTGCATGATTACCTTTTACAAAGTATAACAACAAAACATGTGGGCTGGGACCCATGGTAACAAGGTTTTGTTAAGTAGTACTATTCTTAGTATTTTAATCCCTGTAACTCCCCCTCAGCACTTTAATCCCTGTAACTCCCCCTATCGGGGGAGGTCTATATGGCCTGCATGATTACCCTGACAAAGTATAACAATAAAACATGCGGTCTGCGACCCATGGTAACTAGGTTGTGTTAAAAAGTACTATTCTTAGCACTTTAATCCCTGTAACTCCCCCTATTGGGGGAGGTCTATATGGCCTGCCTGATTACCTTGACAAAGTATAACAACAAAACATGTGGGCTGGGACCCATGGTAACTAGGTTGTGTTAAGTTGTACTATTCTTAGCATTTTAATCCCTTTTAATCCCCCTATCGGGGGAGGTCTATATGGCCTGCCTGATTACCCTGACAAAGTATACTAATAAAACATGCGGTCTGGGACCCATGGTAACTAGGTTGTGTTAATAGTACTATTCTTAGCACTTTAATCCCTGTTACTCCACCTATCGGATGAGGTTTATATGGCCTGCATGATATATAATTACTCTTACAAAATATAACGATAAGACATGCGTTCTGCGACCCATGGGAAGGTTGTGTTAAGTAGTACTGTTCTTCGCAGTTTAATCCCTTTTACTCCCCCTATCGGGGGAGGTCTATATGGCCTGCATGATTACCCTGACAAAGTATAACAATAAAACATGCGGTCTGGGACCCAGAGTAACTATGTTGTGTTAAGTAGTACTATTCTTAGCACTTTAATCCCTCTAACTCCCCCTATCGGGGGAGGTCAATATGGCCTGCATGATATATAATTACCCTGACAAAGTATAACAATAAGATATGCGGTCTGGGACCCATGGTAAGGTTGTGTTAAGTAGTACTATTCTTAGTTCTTTAATCCCTTTTACTCCCCCTATCGGGGGAGGTCTATATGGCCTGCATTATTACCCTGACAAAGTATAACAATAAAACATGCCGTCTGGGACCCATGGTAACTAGGTTGTGTAAAGTAGTACTATTCTTAGCACTTTAATCCCTCTAACTCCCCCTATCGGGGGAGGTCAATATGGCCTGCATGATATATAATTACCCTGACAAAGTATAACAATAAGATATGCGGTCTGGGACCCATGGTAAGGTTGTGTTAAGTAGTACTATTCTTAGTTCTTTAATCCCTTTTACTCCCCCTATCGGGGGAGGTCTATATGGCCTGCATGATTACCCTGACAAAGTATAACAATAAAACATGCGGTCTGCGACCCATGGTAACTAGGTTGTGTTAAAAAGTACTATTCTTAGCACTTTAATCCCTGTAACTCCCCCTATTGGGGGAGGTCTATATGGCCTGCCTGATTACCTTGACAAAGTATAACAACAAAACATGTGGGCTGGAACCCATGGTAACTAGGTTGTGTTAAGTTGTACTATTCTAAGCATTTTAATCCCTTTTAATCCCCCTATCGGGGGAGGTCTATATGGCCTGCCTGATTACCCTGACAAAGTATACTAATAAAACATGCGGTCTGGGACCCATGGTAACTAGGTTGTGTTAATAGTACTATTCTTAGCACTTTAATCCCTGTTACTCCACCTATCGGATGAGGTTTATATGGCCTGCATGTTATATAATTACTCTTACAAAATATAACAATAAGACATGCGTTCTGCGACCCATGGGAAGGTTGTGTTAAGTAGTACTGTTCTTCGCAGTTTAATCCCTTTTACCCCCCCTATCGGGGGAGGTCTATATGGCCTGCATGATTACCCTGACAAAGTATAACAATAAAACATGCGGTCTGGGACCCAGAGTAACTATGTTGTGTTAAGTAGTACTATTCTTAGCACTTTAATCCCTCTAACTCCCCCTATCGGGGGAGGTCAATATGGCCTGCATGATATATAATTACCCTGACAAAGTATAACAATAAGATATGCGGTCTGGGACCCATGGTAAGGTTGTGTTAAGTAGTACTATTCTTAGTTCTTTAATCCCTTTTACTCCCCCTATCGGGGGAGGTCTATATGGCCTGCATTATTACCCTGACAAAGTATAACAATAAAACATGCCGTCTGGGACCCATGGTAACTAGGTTGTGTAAAGTAGTACTATTCTTAGCACTTTAATCCCTCTAACTCCCCCTATCGGGGGAGGTCAATATGGCCTGCATGATATATAATTACCCTGACAAAGTATAACAATAAGATATGCGGTCTGGGACCCATGGTAAGGTTGTGTTAAGTAGTACTATTCTTAGTTCTTTAATCCCTTTTACTCCCCCTATCGGGGGAGGTCTATATGGCCTGCATGATTACCCTGACAAAGTATAACAATAAAACATGCGGTCTGCGACCCATGGTAACTAGGTTGTGTTAAAAAGTACTATTCTTAGCACTTTAATCCCTGTAACTCCCCCTATTGGGGGAGGTCTATATGGCCTGCCTGATTACCTTGACAAAGTATAACAACAAAACATGTGGGCTGGAACCCATGGTAACTAGGTTGTGTTAAGTTGTACTATTCTTAGCATTTTAATCCCTTTTAATCCCCCTATCGGGGGAGGTCTATATGGCCTGCCTGATTACCCTGACAAAGTATACTAATAAAACATGCGGTCTGGGACCCATGGTAACTAGGTTGTGTTAATAGTACTATTCTTAGCACTTTAATCCCTGTTACTCCACCTATCGGATGAGGTTTATATGGCCTGCATGTTATATAATTACTCTTACAAAATATAACAATAAGACATGCGTTCTGCGACCCATGGGAAGGTTGTGTTAAGTAGTACTGTTCTTCGCAGTTTAATCCCTTTTACTCCCCCTATCGGGGGAGGTCTATATGGCCTGCATGATTACCCTGACAAAGTATAACAATAAAACATGCGGTCTGGGACCCAGAGTAACTATGTTGTGTTAAGTAGTACTATTCTTAGCACTTTAATCCCTCTAACTCCCCCTATCGGGGGAGGTCAATATGGCCTGCATGATATATAATTACCCTGACAAAGTATAACAATAAGATATGCGGTCTGGGACCCATGGTAAGGTTGTGTTAAGTAGTACTATTCTTAGTTCTTTAATATCTTTTACTCCCCCTATCGGGGGAGGTCTATATGGCCTGCATTATTACCCTGACAAAGTATAACAATAAAACATGCCGTCTGGGACCCATGGTAACTAGGTTGTGTAAAGTAGTACTATTCTTAGCACTTTAATCCCTGTAACTCCCCCTATCGGGGGAGGTCTATATGGCCAATAAAACATGCGGTCTGGGACCCATAGTAACTATGTTGTGTTAAGTAGTACTATTCTTAGCACTTTAATCCCTCTAACTCCCCCTATCGGGGGAGGTCTATATGGCCTGCATAATATATAATTACCCTTACAAAATATAACAATAAGACATGCGACTGGGACCCATGGTAAGGTTGTGTTAATTAGTACTGTTCTTCGCAGTTTAATCCCTTTTACTCCCCCTATCGGGGGAGGTCTATATGGCCTGCATTATTACCCTGACAAAGTATAACAATAAAACATGCCGTCTGGGACCCATGGTAACTAGGTTGTGTAAAGTAGTACTATTCTTAGCACTTTAATCCCTGTAACTCCCCCTATCGGGGGAGGTCTATATGGCCTGCATGATTACCTTGACAAAGTATAACAACAAAACATGTGGTGTGGGACCCATGGTTACTAGGTTGTGTTAAGTAGTACTATTCTTAGCACTTTAATCCCTGTAACTCCCCCTATCGGGGGAGTTCTATATGGCCTGCATGATATATAATTACCCTTACAAAATATAACAATAAGACATGCGGGCTGGGACCCATGGTAAGGTTGTGTTAAGTAGCACTATTCTTAGTTCTTTAATCCCTGTTACTCCCCCTATCGGGGGAGTTCTATATGGCCTGCATAATATATAATTACCCTTACAAAATATAACAATAAGACATGCGACTGGGACCCATGGTAACTAGGTTGTGTTAAGTAGTACTATTCTTAGCACTTTAATCCCTGTAACTCCCCCTATCGGGGGAGGTCTATATGGCCTGCATGATATATAATTACCCTTACAAAGTATAACAATAAGACATGCTTCTGGGACCTATGGTAAGGTTGAGTTAAGTAGTACTATTCTTAGCATTTTAATCCCTTTTAATCCCCCTATCGGGGGAGATCTATATGGCCTGCATGATTACCCTGACAAAGTATAACAATAAAACATGTGGTCTGAGGTTACTTCCTTTTGCACAATAGAGTACAGGTATGGCATTGATTTTAGGAACCCGGAGATAATTTTTAGGAACCGGGAGATGGAAAAAGATGCTTGGACACCCAGTACAAGTCGTTCTCCTTCAGCCTTTTTATACGATGGTCCCCGACCCTCAACAGGCACAACAGTATGAAACACCACATATGCCATCCTTTTGCACAATAGAGTACAGGTATGGCATCGATTTTAGGAACCCAGAGATAATTTTTAGGAACCGGGAAATTGAACAAAAAGATGCTTGGACACCCAGTACACGTCGTTCTCCTTCAGCCTTTTTATACGATGGTCCACGACCCTCAACAGGCACAACAGCATGAAATACCACATATGCCATCCTTTTGCACAATAGAGTACAGGTATGGCATCGATTTTAGGAATCCGGAGACAATTTTTAGGAAGGAACGGGGAGATGGAAAAAGATGCCTTGATACCCAGTACAGGTCGTTCTCCTTCAGCCTTTTTATACTTGGGTCCCCGACCCTCAACAGGCACAACAGCATGAAACACCACATATGCCATCCTTTTGCACAATACAGTACAGGTATGGCATTGATTTTAGGAACCCGGAGACAATTTTTAGGAAGGAACGGGGAGATGGAAAAAGATGCCTTGACACCCAGTACAGGTCGTTCTCCTTCAGCCTTTTTATACTTGGGTCCCTGACCCTCAACAGGCACAACAGCATGAAACACCACATATGCCATCCTTTTGCACAATACAGTACAGGTATGGCATTGATTTTAGGAACCTGGAGACAATTTTTAGGAAGGAACGGGGAGATGGAAAAAGATGCTTTGAAACCCAGTACAGGTCGTTTTCCTTCAGCCTTTTTATACGATGGTCCACGACCCTCAAACAGGAACAACAGCATGAAACACCACATATGCCATCCTTTTGCACAATAGAGTACAGATATGGCATCAATTTTAGGAATCCGGAGACAATTTTTAGGAATCAGGAGATGGAAAGGGATGCTTGGACACCCAGTACAGGTCGTTCTCCTTCAGCCTTTTTATACGATGGTCCCTGACCCTCAACAGGCACAACAGCATGAAACACCACATATGCCATCCTTCTGCACAATAGAGTACAGGTATGGCATCGATTTTAGGAACCCAGAGATAATTTTTAGGAACCGGGAAATTGAACAAAAAAGATGCTTGGACACCCACTACAGGTCGTTCTCCTTCAGCCTTTTTATACGATGGTCCCCGATCCTCAACAGGCACAACAGCATGAAACACCACATATGCCATCCTTTTGCACAATAGAGTACAGGTATGGCATCGATTTTTGGAACCCTGAGATAATTTTTAGGAACCGGGAAATTGAACAAAAAAGATGCTTGGACATCCAGTGCAGGTCGTTCTCCTTCAACCTTTTTATACGATGGTCCCTGACCCTCAACAGGCACAACAGCATGAAACACCACATATGCCATTCTTTTGCACAATAGAGTACAGGTATTGCATCAATTTTAGGAACCCGGAGACAATTTTTAGGAAGGATCAGGGAGATGGAAAAAGATGCTTTGACACCCAGTACAGGTCGTTCTCCTTCAGCCTTTCTATACCTGGGTCCCCGACCCTCAACAGGCACAACAGCATGAAATACCACATATGCCAACCTTTTGCACAATAGAGTACAGGTATGGCATCGATTTTAGGAACCCAAAGACAATTTTTAGGAACCGGGAGATGTAAAAAGATGCTTTGACACCCAGTACAGGTCGTTCTCCTTCAGCCTTTTTATACGATGGTCCACGACCCTCAACAGGCACAACAGCATGAAACACCACATATGCCATCCTTTTGCACAATAGAGTACAGGTATGGCATTGATTTTAGGAACCCGGACATAATTTTTAGGAACCGGGAGATGGAAAAAGATGCTTGGACACCCAGTACTGGTCGTTCTCCTTCAGCATTTATATATACGGGTGTCCACGACCCTCAACAGGCACAACAGCATGTAACACCACATATGCCATCCTTTTGCACAATAGAGTACAGGTATGGCATCGATTTTAGGAACCCGGAGATAATTTTTAGGAACCGGGAAATTGAACAAAAAACATGCTTGGACACCCAGTACAGGTCGTTCTCCTTCAGCCTTTTTATACGATGGTCTACGACCCTCAACAGGTTCAACAGCATGAAATACCACATATGCCATCCTTTGGCACAATAGAGTACAGGTATGGCATCGATTTTAGGAACCCAGAGATAATTTTTAGGAACCGGGAGATGGAAAAAGATGCTTGGACACCCAGTACTGGTTGTTCTCCTTCAACCTTTATATACGGGTGTCCCCAACCCTCAAAAGGCACAACAGCATGAAACACCACATATGCCATCCTTTTGCACAATAGAGTACAGGAATGGCATTGATTTTAGGAACACGGAGATAATTTTTAGGAACCTGGAGATGGAAAAAGATGCTTGGACACCCAGTACTGGTCGTTCTCCTTCAGCCTTTATATACGGGTGTCCCCGACCCTCAACAGGCACAACAGCATGAAACACCACATATGCCATCCTTTTGCACAATAGAGTACAGGTATGGCATCGATTTTAGGAACCCAGAGATAATTTTTAGGAACCGGGAAATTGAACAAAAAACATGCTTGGACACCCAGTACAGGTCGTTCTCCTTCAGCCTTTTTATACGATGGTCCACGACCCTCAACAGGCACAACAGCATGAAATACCACATATGCCATCCTTTTGCACAATAGAGTACAGGTATGGCATTGATTTTAGGAACCCCGAGATAATTTTTGGGAAATGGGAGATGGAAAAAGATGCTTGGACACCCAGTACTGGTCGTTCTCCTTCAGCCTTTATATACAGGTGTCTCCGACCCCCAACAGGCACAACAGCATGAAACACCACATATGCCATCCTTTTGCACAATAGAGTACAGGTATGGCATCGATTTTAGGAACCCAGAGATAATTTTTAGGAACCGGGAAATTGAACAAAAAACATGCTTGGACACCCAGTACAGGTCGTTCTCCTTCAGCCTTTTTATACGATGGTCCACGACCCTCAACAGGCACAACAGCATGAAATACCACATATTCCATCCTTTTGCACAATAGAGTACAGGTATGGCATTGATTTTAGGAACCCGGTGATAATTTTTAGGAACTGGGAAATTGAACAAAAAACATGCTTGGACTCCCAGTACAGGTCATTCTCCTTCAGCCTTTTTATACGATGGTCCACGACCCTCAAAAGGCACAACAGCATGAAATACCACATATGCCATCCTTTTGCACAATAGAGTACAGGTATGGCATCGATTTTTGGAACCCGGAGATAATTTTTAGGAACTGGGAAATTGAACAAAAAACATGCTTGGACACCCAGTACAGGTCGTTCTCCTTCAGCCTTTTTATACGATGGTCCACGACCCTCAACAGGCACAACAGCATGAAATACCACATATGCCATCCTTTTGAACAATAGAGTACAGGTATGGCATCGATTTTAGGAACCCGGAGATAATTTTTGGGAAATGGGAGATGGAAAAAGATGCTTGGACACCCAGTACTGTTTGTTCTCCTTCAGCCTTTATATACGGGTGTCCCCGACCCCCAACAGGCACAACAGCATGAAACACCACATATGCCATCCTTTTGCACAATAGAGTACAGGTATGGCATCGATTTTAGGAACCCAGAGATAATTTTTACGAACCGGGAAATTGAACAAAAAACATGCTTGGACATCCAGTACAGGTCGTTCTCCTTCAGCCTTTTTATACAACCACTAGTAGTGAACGCAAAGATTTCCTCTAAGTCACCACTGTTAGTGACCGCAAAGACCACTTTTAAGTCACAATCTGTGACCGCAAAGATACAACCGCAAGTTAATACATGCAAGTCACAATCTGTGACTGCAAAGACCTTGCTGTATAACATCACTGATGTCCGCTAAAGATTCTACACCTAGTCACCACTTGTGACCGCAAAGACCCCACCACTAGTCACCTCCGTGACCGCAAAGACCTCATTATAGTCACTACAAGTGACCGCCAAGTCCACTAAGCTAACACAGAAAGTGAGATACACATAGCCTAATGGTTAAGATCTCCCTCTCTTACCCTAAAGGTCACGAGTTCAATTCCCACCACTACAAGTGACCGCCAAGTCCACACTGCAAGGATTGCATTATAGTCACTGCACGTGACCGCAAAGTTTAACATTCAAGTCACTGAATGTGACCGCAAAGACCACACTAAAAGAGAAATCAGGTGTGCCAAGAGACCAGTGTAAGTTGCAATCTCCCCCAAGACTCCCTAATTACACACCGAATAGGGGAATACACCTTCTGATACACATACAGATTAAAGTTAAAAAAATTGCAACATAATAAGCACTTGACAGAATATCAAGGATCACTGGTTACATTACAACTATATTGAAACAGCTACGATCACAAGTGTGACGTAGGAAAAGTCACATGACATATTTTTACATACCAGTCTCTCACTAACGAACCGGTAACACACACCCACCACAATAGCGGGGAGGTCATCTCGTTTGGATCTTTAAGTTTTTTTAATCCAATTTCTGGACATTATCATTTGTTACACTATATAACAGGTACCTGATTATCAAATAGCGGAAATATATACTACAGTTATTCAATTGTTTTCTCTGATGAAATCGATGTTATAAGGGAGACGTCCCTTTTTATTTTATGTATGCTTTTAACAAGTTATTAAATCTCTGTCTAATTATACAAATGTTTCATTAGTTTTTATATAGAGATAAGAAGCTCACATTAGACAACAAGTTTATATATATCAGTTGTATATACCTGTTTATATCTTTTTATTAACTGAATGTTGTTAAATACTTAGGATTACCTACAATAAATATATAATAACAACATTGCAGTACATACATTAAACATTTATCCAATCACAAAATACAATATATTCAAATTATAGAATTTAACTAAATACTCTACCCGTGCTAATCTAGCGCTGGACTACATTCACTACATATCAACCACTGTTTTCTTAGAGGGCAATACATTAGTCTAGCAGGGTCAATTCTCCAGCGCCTCATCTTTCTCACTAACAACAGCATGAAATACCACATATGCCATCCTTTTGCACAATAGAGTAAAGGTATGGCATCGATTTTAGGAACCCGGAGATAAATTTTAGGAACCGGGAAATTGAACAAAAAACATGCTTGGACTCCCAGTACAGGTCATTCTCCTTCAGCCTTTTTATACGATGGTCCACGACCCTCAACAGGCACAACAGCATGAAATACCACAAATGCCATCCTTTTGCACAATAGAGTTCAGGTATGGCATTGATTTTAGGAACCCGGAGATAATTTTTAGGAACCGGGAAATTGAACAAAAAACATGCTTGGACACCCAGTACAGGTCGTTCTCCTTCAGCCTTTTTATACGATGGTCCACGACCCTCAACAGGCACAACAGCATGAAATACCAAATATGCCATCCTTTTGCACAATAGAGTACAGGTATGGCATCGATTTTAGGAACCCGGACATAATTTTTAGGAACCGGGAGATGGAAAAAGATGCTTGGACACCCAGTACTGGTCGTTCTCCTTCAGCCTTTATATACGGGTATCCCCGACCCTCAAGAGGCACAACAGCATGAAACACCACATATGCCATCCTTTTGCACAATAGAGTACAGGTATGGCATCGATTTTAGGAACCCAGGGATAATTTTTAGGAACCGGGAAATTGAACAAAAAACATGCTTGGACACCCAGTACAGGTTGTTCTCCTTCAGCCTTTTTATGCAATGGTCCACGACCCTCAACAGGCACACCAGCATGAAATACCACATATGCCATCCTTTTGCACAATAGAGTACAGATATGGCATCGATTTTAGGAACCCGGAGATAATTTTTAGGAACCGGGAAATTGAAAAACATGCTTGGACACCCAGTACAGGTTGTTCTCCTTCAGCCTTTTTATGCAATGGTCCACGACCCTCAACAGGCACAACAGCATGAAATACCACATATGCCATCCTTTTGCACAATAGAGTACAGGTATGGCATCGATTTTAGGAACCCAGGGATAATTTTTAGGAACCGGGAAATTGAACAAAAAACATGCTTGGACACCCAGTACAGGTCGTTCTCTTTCAGCCTTTTTATACGAGGGTCCCCGACCCTCAACAGGCACAACAGCATGAAATACCACCACATATGCCATACTTTTGCACAATCGAGTACAGGTATGGCATCGATTTTAGGAACCCGGAGTCAATTTTTAGGAAGGAACCAGGAGATGGAAAAAGATGCTTTGACACCCAGTACAGGTCGTTCTCCTTCAGCCTTTTTATACGATGGTCCACGACCCTCAACAGGCACAACAGCATGAAATAACACATATGCCATCCTTTTGCACAATCGAGTACAGGTATGGCATCGATTTTAGGAACCCGGAGATCATTTTTAGGAACCGGGAGATGGAAAAAGATGCTTGGTTGGTTGGTCTTCCTAATTCAAATTTGGGGCACTGCGCGTGCAATCTATTGTGCCACCAGATATTAGTGGTGTGTTAAGTAGTACTATTCTTAACAGTTTAATCACTGTTATGTGCCTTTTTTTTTGGTTTGGGTTTTGTAGCCACAGTGCAGCACCAGAGGCCAGAAAAATTAGGCATGTACAAATGCCTGAAAAATTAGGTTTTGTTGCAGCCGCTGCTGTAGCAGCGGCCAGAAAAATTGATGTTTGTTTGACAGTTAGAAAGTGCCCTAAAACATTGCGGCTTGAACCCTAGTTGTTGGCGGATAAGTCACGCAAGTCATCCGGCATTCAAAGATAAAATACAGCAGAGTGTCTACCATTTGTAGCCCAAGGCAGCTCGTAATCTCATCATGCCTTTTTTACTCTAATGTATCGCACAATGTCAGTCCCTTCGGGATCCATCCCTCATTCATTTTAATAAAGGTGAGATAATCAAGACTTTTTTGACCTAGGCGACTTTTCTTCTCAGTGACAATACCTCGGACACTTGAAGCGGGGCAGGCCAGAAGTTCGATTGCAAATTGGGAAAGCTCAGGCCACAGGTCAAGCCTGCACACCCGGTAGTCAAGGGGTCCATCGCTCCTCAGAGTGTCGAGATCTGCAGTTAATGTGAGGTAGTCTGCTACCTGTCGGTTGAGTCTTTCTCTGAGGCTGGATCCCGAAGGACTGTGGCTTTGCATAGGAGTTAAAAAGGTCCGCATGTCCTCCATCAACAACACGTCTGGAAAGCGTCCTGTCCTTGCCAGCGTGGTCGTGGGAGGAGGATTACATTCATCTCTCCCCCTGTTAGATCATGTCCCATTCCTCGTCCTCACTGATCTCACTGAAGTTATCTTCTTCCCCCCAGCCACGTACAACCCCCACGGGAACCAGATAGGTGACAACAACGAGCACTCTGGGATGCCTGTTGTGCTTGGTTTTCCTCCTCCTCCTCAAAGCCACATTCCTCCTCTGACTCCTCTTCCTCACAATCCTCTTCCTGCGTTGCCGCTGGTCCAGGAAGTGATGCTGATAAGGCTGTTTCTGTTGGTGATGGACACCACAACTCTTCCTCTTCACGCCCATCTAAGGCCTGATCCAGCACTCTTTGCAGGGCACGCTCCAGGAAGAAAACAAATGGTATGATGTCGCTGATGGTGCCTTCGGGGCGACTGACTAGGTTTGTCACCTCCTCAAAAGGACGCATGAGCCTACAGGCATTGCGCATGAGCGTCCAGTAACGTGGCAAAAAAATCCCCTGCTCCCCAGAGGCTGTCCTAGCACCCCGGTCATACAAATACTCGTTAACAGCTTTTTCTTGTTGGAGCAGGCAGTCGAACATTAGGAGTGTTGAATTCCACCATGTCAGGCTGTTGCAAATCAAGCGCCTCACTGGCAGGTTGTTTCACTGCTGGATATCTGACAAGTGCGCCATGGCCATGTAGGAACGCCTGAAATGGCCACACATCTTCCTGGCCTGCTTCAGGACATCTTGTAAGCCTGGGTACTTATGCACAAATCGTTGTACAATCAAATTACACACATGTGCCATGCACGGCACATGTGTCAACTTGCCCAATTTCAATGCCGCCACCAAATTACTTCCATTGTCAGAAACAATTTTGCCAATCTCCAGTTGGTGCGGAGTCAGCCACTGATCCACCTGTGCGTACAGGGCAGACAGGAGTGCTGGTGCGGTGTGACTCTCGGCTTTCAGGCAAATAAACCCCAAGCTGGCATGACACTGCAATATCCAGGATGTTAAATAGTACCTGGGGAGCTGGGAGTGTGCTGTTGATGTGGAGCAAGATGCAGCAGAAGAGGACTCAGCCGAGGAAGAGGTTATGGAAGAGGATGGAGTAGGAGGAGTAGAGGAGGTAGCAGCAGGGCCTGCCTGGAAGTCATGGCGGTGTCACCAACTCCTCTGCAGAGCCACGCATTCCATGCTTGTCAGCCGTCAGCAGGTTTACCCAATTCGCAGTGTAGGTGATATACCTGCCCTGACCATGCTTTGCAGACCAGCTATCAGTGGTCAGATGGACCCTCGCCCCAACGCTGTGTGCCAGACATGAGATTACTTCCTTTCGCACAATTGAGTACAGGTTGGGGATTGCCTTTTGTGAAAAGAAATTTCGGCTACGTACCTTCCACTGCGGTGTCCCAATAGCAACAAATTTTTTGAATGCCTCAGACTCCACCAGCTTGTATGGTAAAAGCTGGCGGGCTAAGAGTTCAGACAAGCCAGCTGTCAGACGCCAGGCAAGGGGGTGACTTCTTACACTCAAACATGTCCTTGAGAGACACCTGACTGTGGGCAGATGACCAGGAACTCCTACGTAAGAGAGACTGAGTGGAGGATGGTTGAGAGGGGGCAAGGAGGACAGCAGTGGTTGACGTGGCTGAAGATGCTGGACCAGGAGGAGGATGGCGGCTTTAAGTTTGTGTGCTGCTTCTACTCATGTGTTCTTCCCATCGGCGTTTGTGATGTGAGACCATGTGCCATCGCAAAGCAGTTGTACCTAGGTGGGTGTTGGACTTCCCAGGACTCAGTTTCTTTTGGCACAGGTTGCAAATGGCATTGCTGTTGTCAGAGGCAGACAAACACAAAAAATGCCACACTGCTGAGCTCTGCGATGACGGCATTCTGGTGGTGGCAACAGCATGCGTTGATTGGCGTGCTGTCTGGCTGACCCCGGGTGCCGATGCATGCTGTCTGACTGTGCCACTAGCTCCTTGCGACGACCTCCCCCTGCTTCCAACTCGTCTCCTCCTCCTCCTCTCTGTCTCCCCATCTGAACTTTCCCCCTCTTCTTCTTCTCTTCTAGCGGGCACCCACGTGACATCCACGGACACATCATCATCAACCGCTTCACTTGTATGTTACAAATTAACAAAGGAAGCAGCAGCGGGTACAACATCATCATCATCATCATCACACCGAATGTCCATGTCTGTAATTCTGCCTGACTGAGACATATCACTGTTGATAACACCTCTGACAGATCAAGTGAAGCGGCTGTGGTGCTAGTGTTGGTGGTGGCGGCAGGCGGGCGAGTGGCACTGGTCACTTGAGAGGTGCCCGAAGCTAAGCTGGAGGTGGATGGTGCGTCAAGGTTAGGACTAGGAGCAGAAGCTGTAGAAGATTGGGTGTCCTGTGTTAGCCATTCAACTAGGTCCGCTTCAGAACTTTTCGCGTCCATGGCACGTGGCCTCTGAACACTGTGCATAGTTGTAGAGTCTAAGGGAATCACAGCACCATGACCACGACGGCACCTGCGGGGTGGCCTGCCTCTGCCTGTCATTTTTTTAAAAATGTACACTTACACTACTATTAAACAAATTATGAGTGGTCGCACGGGCAAGTGGGCACAGTATACGCTGTAAGCCTGACACAAAAAAGCCGAATGATGTTTCCCAATCCCAAAAGTTTTTTTTTTTAAATGTACACTTACACTAATATTAAACAAGATATCAGTGGTGGCACTGGGCAAGTGGGCACAGTATACGCTGTGAGCCGGACACAAAAAAGCAGACTGATGTTTCACAATCCAAAAAGTTTATTTTTTTTAAATGTACACTTACACTACTATTAAACAAGATATGAGTGGTGGCACTGGGCAAGTGGGCACAGTATACGCTGTGAGCCTGACACAAAAAAGAAGACTGATGTTTCAAAGTCAAAAATGTTTATTTTTTAAATATTAAAAGTACTGTTACAACAAATATGAGTGGTGCCACTAACTTGGCAAGTGGGTCTGGCACACACGCTGGCAGGCAGGCAACTTCAATTAGATTACAATAGTAGACTGATGTTTCACAGTCAAAAAAGTTTTTTTATTAAATATTGACACTACTGTTATAACAAATATGAGTGGTGGCACTAGTTGGCAAGTGGGACTGGCACACACGCTGGCAGGCAGGTAACTTCAATTAGATTACACTAGCAGACTGATGTTTCACAGTCAAAAAAGTTTTTGTTTGAAATATTTACACTACTGTTACAACAAATATGAGTGGTGCCACTAACTTGGCAAATTAAGTTTGGCCCACACGCTGGCAGGCAGGCAACTTCAATTAGATTACAATAGCAGACTGATGTTTCACAGTCAAAAAAGTTTTTTTATTAAATATTTACACTACTGTTATAAAAAATATGATTGGTGGCACTAGTTGGCAAGTGGCCTGGCAAACACGCTGGCAGGCAGGCAACTTCAATTAGATTACACTAGCAGACTGATGTTTCACAGTCAAAAAAGTTTTTTTTTAAAAATATTTACACTACTGTTATAACAAATATGATTGGTGGCACTAGTTTGCAAGTGGGCCTGGCACACACGCTGAGAGGCAGGCAACTGCAATTAGATTACACTAGCTGACTGATGTTTCACAGTCAAAAAAGATTTTTTAAAAATATTTACAATACTGTTATAACAAATATGATTGGTGGCACTAGTTGGCAAGTGGGCCTGGCACACACACTGGCAGGCAGGCAACTGCAATTCAATTGCACTAGCAGACTGATGATTCACAGTCAAAAAAGTTTTTTTATTAAATATTTACACTACTGTTATAACAAATATGATTGGTGGCACTAGTTGGCAAGTGGGCCTGGCACACATGCTGGGAGGCAGGCAACTGCAATTAGATTACACTAGCAGACTGATGATTCACAGTCAAAAAAGTTTTTTTATTAAATATTTACACTACTGTAATAACAAATATGATTGGTGGCACTAGTTGGCAAGTGAGCCTGGCACACACGCTGGCAGGCAGGCAACTTCAATTCGATTACACTAGCAGACTGATATTTCACAGTCAAAAAAGTTTTTTTTTTAAATATTTACACTACTGTTATAACAAATATGATTGGTGGCACTAGTTGGCAAGTGGGCCTGGCAAACATGCTGGCAGGCAGGCAACTTCAATTAGATTACACTAGCAGACTGATGTTTCACAGTCAAAAAAGTTTTTTTAAAAAAATATTTACACTACTGTTATAACAAATATGATTGGTGGCACTAGTTTGCAAGTGGGCCTGGCACACACGCTGAGAGGCATGCAAATGCAATTAGATTACACTAGCTGACTGATGTTTCACACTCAAAAAAGTTTTTTTTTTTAAATATTTACACTACTGTTATAACAAATATGATTGGTGGCACTAGTTGGCAAGTGGGCCTGACACACACGCTGGGAGGCAGGCAACTGCAATTAGATTATACTAGCTAACTGATGTTTCACAGTCAAAAAAGTTTTTTTTTAAAATATTTACACTACTGTTATAACAAATATAATTGGTGGCACTAGTTGGCAAGAGGGCCTGGCACACACGCTGGGAGGCAGGCAACTGCAATTAGATTACACTAGCTGACTGATGTTTCACAGTCAAAAAAGTTTTTTTTTTAAATATTTACACTACTGTTATAACAAATATAATTGGTGGCACTAGTTGGCAAGAGGGCCTGGCACACACGCTGGGAGGCAGGCAACTGCAATTAGATTACACTAGCTGACTGATGTTTCACAGTCAAAAAAGTTTTTTTTTAAATATTTACAATACTGTTATAACAAATATGATTGGAGGCACTAGTTTGCAAGTGGGCCTGGCACACACGCTGGCAGGCAGGCAACTGCAATTCAATTGCACTAGCAGACTGATGATTCACAGTCAAAAAAATTTTTATTTTAAATATTTACAATACTGTTATAACAAATATGATTGGTGGCACTAGTTGGCAAGTGGGCCTTGCACAGATGCTGGCAGACAGGCAACTGCAATTCAATTGCACTAGCAGACTGATGATTCACAGTCAAAAAAGTTTTTTTTTAAATATTTACAATACTGTTATAACAAATATGATTGGTGGCACTAGTTGGCAAGTGGGCCTGGCACACACACTGGCAGGCAGGCAACTTCAATTAGATTACACTAGCAGACTGATGTTTCACAGTCAAAAAAGTTTTTTTTTAAATATTTACAATACTGTTATAACAAATATGATTGGTGGCACTAGTTGGCAAGTGGGCCTGGCACACACACTGGCAGGCAGGCAACTGCAATTCAATTGCACTAGCAGACTGATGATTCACAGTCACATTTTTTTAATTTTAAATATTTACAATACTGTTATAACAAATATGATTGGTGGCACAAGTTGGCAAGTGGGCCTGGCACACACGCTGGCAGGCAGGCAACTTCAATTAGATTACACTAGCAGACTGATGTTTCACAGTCAAAAAAGTTTTTTTTAAAGTATTTACACTACTTTTATAACAAATATGATTGGTGGCACTAGTTGGCAAGTGGGCCTGGCACACACGCTGGGAGTCAGGCAACTGCAATTAGATTACACTAGCTGACTGATGTTTCCCAGTAAAAAAAGTTTTTTTTTAAAATTTTTACAATACTGTTATAACAAATATGATTGGTGGCATTAGTTGGCAAGTGGGCCTGGCACACACGCTGGCAGGCAGGCAACTGCAATTCAATTGCAGTAGCAGACTGATGATTCACAGTCAAACATTTTTTTATTTTAAATATTTACAATACTGTTATAACAAATGTGATTGGTGGCACAAGTTGGCAAGTGGGCCTGGCACGCACGCAGGCAGGCAGGCAACTGCAATTCAATTGCACTAGCAGACTGATGTTTCACAGACAAAAAAGTTTTTTTAAAATATTTACACTATTGATATAACAAATATGATTGGTGGCATTAGTTGGCAAGTGGGCCTGGCACACACTCTGGCAGGCAGGCAACTGCAATTCAATTTCACTAGCAGACTGATGATTCACAGTCACATTTTTTTTATTTTAAATATTTACAATACTGTTATAACAAATATGATTGGTGGCACTAGTTGGCAACTGTGCCTGGCACACACGCTGGCAGGCAGGCAGGCAAATTCAATTAGATTACACTAGCAGACTGATATTTCACAGTCAAAAAAGTTTTTTTTAAAAATATTTACACTACTGTTATAACAAATATGATTGGTGGCACTAGTTGGCAAGTGGGCCTGGCACACACGCTGGGAGTCAGGCAACTGCAATTAGATTACACTAGCTGACTGATGTTTCCCAGTCAAAAAAGTTTTTTTAAAATTTTTTACAATACTGTTATAACAAATATGATTGGTGGCATTAGTTGGCAAGTGGGCCTGGCACACACGCTGGCAGGCAGGTAACTGCAATTCAATTGCACTAGCAGACTGATGATTCACAGTCAAAAAAGTTTTTATTTTAAATATTTACAATACTGTTATAACATATTTGATTGGTGGCACTAGTTGGCAAGTGGGCCTGGCACACACGCAGGCAGGCAAGCAACTGCAATTCAATTGCACTAGCAGACCGACGTTTCACAGTCAAAAAATGTTTTAAAAAAATATTTACTCTATTGTTATAACAAATATGATTGGTGGCACTAGGTGGCAAGTGGGCCTGGCACACACGCTGGGAGGCAGGCAACTGCAATTAGATTACACTAGCTGACTGATGTTTCACAGTCAAAAAAGATTTTTTAAAAAATATTTACACTACTGTTATAACAAATATGATTGGTGGCACTAGTTGGCAAGTGTGCCTGGCACACACGCTGGCAGGCAGGCAACTGCAATTCAATTGCACTAGCAGACTGATGATTCACAGTTAAAAAAGTTTTTATTTTAAATATTTACAATGCTGTTATAACAAATATGATTGGTGGCACTAGTTTGCAAGTGGGCCTGGCACACACGCTGGCAGGCAGGCAACTGCAATTCAATTTCACTAGCAGACTGATGATTCACAGTCACATTTTTCTTATTTTAAATATTTACAATACTGTTATAACAAATATGATTGGTGGCACTAGTTGGCAAGTGGGCCTGGCACACACGCTGGCAGGCAGGCAGACAACTTCAATTAGATTACACTAACAGACTGATGTTTCACAGTCAAAAAAGTTTTTTTTTAAAATATTTACACTACTGTTATAACAAATATGATTGGTGGCACTAGTTGGCAAGTGGGCCTGGCACACACGCTGGGAGGCAGGCAACTGCAATTAGATTACACTAGCTGACTGATGTTTCCCAGTCAAAATTATTATTTTTTTAAAATATTTACAATACTGTTATAACAAATATGATTGGTGGCACTAGTTGGCAAGTGGGCCTGGCACACACGCTGGCAGGCAGGCAACTGCAATTAAATTGCACTAGCAGACTGATGATTCACAGTCAAAAAAGTTTTTATTTAAAATATTTACAATACTGTTATAACACATGTGATTCGTGGCACTAGTTGGCAAGTGGGCCTGGCACACATGCTGGCAGGCAGGCAACTGCAATTCAATTGCACTAGCAGACTGATGATTCACAGTCACATTTTTTTTATTTTAAATATTTACAATACTGTTATAACAAATATGATTAGTGTCACTAGTTGGCAAGTGGGCCTGGCACACACGCTGGCAGACAGGCGACTTCAATTAGATTATACTAGCAGACTGATGTTTCACAGTCAAAAAAGTTTTTTTTTTTAAATATTTACACTACTGTTATAACAAATATGATTGGTGGCACTAGTTGGCAAGTGGGCCTGGCACACATGCTGGGAGGAAGGCAACTGCAATTAGATTACACTAGCTGACTGATGTTTCACAGTCAAAAAAGTTTTTATTTTAAATATTTACACTACTGTTATAACAAATATGATTCGTGGCACTAGTTGGAAAGTGGGCCTGGCACACACGCTGGCAGACAGGCAACTGCAATTAAATAACACTAGCAGACTGATGTAAAAGTTTTTTTTTTTAAAGTTACACTAATGTTACAACAGATAGGAGTGGTGGCACTGAGGATGGAAGTAGGCACAGTATATGCTGGCAGCCTGACACACAGGCTGGCACTAGTGGCAGGCTGGCCTTGCAACTAAAATTAAATAACACTAGAAGACTGATGTAAAAGTTTTTTTTTACAAAATTTAAACTAATGTTACACCAGATAGGAGTGGTGGCACTGAGGATGGAAGTAGGCACAGTATATGCTGGCAGCCTGAAACACAGGCTGGCACTAGAGGCAGCCAGGCTGGCCTGGCAACTAAAATTAAATAACACTTGAAGAGGACTGATGTAAAAAATTTTTTTTAAAATTTACACTAATGTTACACCAGATATAAGTGGTGGAAAACAGAGCTATTAATCACAGTATATGATGTGGGCCTGACACACAGGCCTGATGGAAAATGAAATTAGATTACACTAGCAAAATTATGTAAAAGTTTATTTTTTTAAATTTACACTAATGTTACACCAGATATCAGTCGTGGGACAGAGCAATTAATCACAGTATATGAAGTTGGCCTGACACACAGGCCTGATAGAAAAGGAAATTAGATTACACTAGCAAAATGATGTAAAAGTTTTTTTAAAAAAATTTACACTAATGTTAAGCAGATATCAGTGGTGGCACTAATCACAGTATATGCTGTGAGCCTCACACAGGCTGACAGCCAGGCAAATGCAAATAAAATTACAAATAATAAAAAAAAAAAAACGACTGAAGTTCTAGCCCTAAAAAGGGCTTTTTGGGCAGAAGTTCTAGCCCTAAAAAAACGACTGAAGTTCTAGCCCTAAAAAGGGCTTTTTGGGCAGAAGTTCTAGCCCTAAAAAGGGCTTTTTGGGGTGCTGTCCTTACAGCAGAGATTAGATGATTCCTTCAGGACTGTAGTGAACACTAAATACACTAGCCTAGCTATCTATTTCCCTATAAAATCAACAGCTGCAGCACTAACCCTCCTCTCACTAAGAATGCAGGAACGTAATGAATCTAAAATGGCTGCTGCCCAGGAGCTGGGAGGGATTGGCTCAAATGTGTCTGCAGGCTGTGAGATACAGGGTCAAAGTTTCCTCAATGATGATGAATAGGGGGCGTATCAAATTTCATGTTCCTAGGATAAACGGTTTGAGCTGGGTGTTGATGAGTCAGTCAGGACTTCTTTTATATATCTATATCTAGATTTTAACTATGTATATACTGTAAATATATCACATTTATTAATGTGAATATGCTATGTTATATGCATGATGGGTGTTTGTTTGTTTTTCCACTTTATTTAATCCATTGATCTCTAAGGGGGAATACATGCACACGAAAACTCGTTATTTCTGGCACGATATTCGGGTTAACGCGTGCACAAAATAAGTTGTTTTGCAACTTATAATACCCGCACAAAATACGCAACAAGCTAAACATGCACTCTTTTTTTGCAATCGCAAATAAAATAGTTAACGTGCAACTTTTTATCTCGCCCCTACTATGTTACTATGTTATGTAAATAATATCACTGTTAAATAGCCTATGATATTTAATAAAAGATAATATGAATCTATATAATAAAAGTAACTGTATATATTTACACAAATAAGACAACACAAACATTTCTTCCATCTTTTCTTCTTTAGGTGGAATTTTAAGCACATTTATTATTGGCACAGAGTGGTTTTGCTCCCTCTGATTTGTCATCCACAGTCACTTTGCTGTAAAAGTGAGTTATCTGTGACAGTGGCTCCTCTAGGGACCAGACAAGCAGAATAGCAATGACATTCACTATAAGCAGCTTACTCAGTCTATGTTTCAGGTTTGTTTTTGATTGGTTAAAAAAACAAAACAAAAAAACAACACAGAGAAACAATAGGGACTGATTCACTGTGAGTGACCTCACAATACACAGTGCACATGAAAACAACATTATTATGTCAATCACAATAGACAGCAGTGTGTCATAATTTCAGCTGGACAAGGCTCTATATAAAGACTGTGCTGTACTTGGACAGGTCCTTATTTGCTCATGCAAAGGCTGAGTAACATTGTTTTGTTTCAAAGCTATTTGATTTTCTATAAACTGTGGATATGAATCCTCCTCATTCTGAGCTTCTGGCCATGGACAACAGCCCCACAGAGAAACCAAGAGGCTATTACCTTAAAAAAAAGGCGGAATGCTCACAAAAGGCACAAGAAAAGTACACCCTAGTCTTCTGCCCACGTCCTCCAACAGTTCCAAAGACCAAGATTACCCACCACCGGTCACTGAAACTGATGTACATGGATATATCTACATTTTGTGCATTAATGACACAGACTGTGACAAACCTCAATCGCTCCCAGGTGGATACAGCTGTTAACCACAGAAACATCATCTGAGTTTGCTTTTATGAACAAAACACCAATTATGACTAAGGATTTTTTACTGGATTTGACTTCACTGGATTTGACTTATTTCACCGGACATGACTTATTTAACTGGATATGACTAATTTCCCTGGATATGACATTTCACCGGCTATGACAAATTTCACTGGATATGACATTTCACCGGCTATGACAAATTTCACTGGATATGACATTTCACCGGCTATGACAAATTTCACTGGATATGACTTATTTGTAAATAAATGTACATATTATAAATGATTGTAAATAAATGTACATATTATAAATGATTGTAAATAATTGTACATATTATAAATGATTGTAAATAATTGTATATATTATAAATTATTGTAAATAAATGTACATATTATAAATGATTGTAAATAAATGTACATATTATAAATGATTGTAAATAAATGTACATATTATAAAGTATTGTAAATAAATGTACATATTATAAATGATTGTAAATAAATGTACATATTATAAATTATTGTAAATAAATGTACATATTATAAATGATTGTAAATAAATGTACATATTTTAAATAAGAGATCCTAGTTGTTTGGTTAATATGTTGTAATAATTAAAGCGATAACATGATGCCACGTTTCAAACAGCACATATTATTTTATCTAATCTCATCAGTTCATTAAAGGGATGTTAAACAGTAAAAAAAAAAAAAAAAAAACCCTTACAATTGAAGTTGTAAACACAAAGGGGCCGATTTATCAAAGCTTCAACTGTGAATGCGCTGGAAGTCTGCGTCAAATTAGACGCAAAGTTGATCTGCCCTAGTTAACACAATGTCAATGTTGAAATGTTCAACATAATATAAGCTCCCTCGAGATCAATCCGGCAAATATCGTTGCTTGCATTATTCAAGCGTAATACAGATAATCCGCCTTGACATTCGACTCTCCTCTGATCCCACCCATTGCCTGCCCACACCACGCACACTGCCCCAACTCATCTTTGCATATATTTAGCCACTGAAAAACATCTTCTTGTGCAGTCATTTTAATTTTGTTTTTATTTTATACCATAACAAATTAAATAATGATAAATATAGTAATAAATTAACAACAAAAAAACTAAAACAAGAGCAGCTGTTCTTTATTCCGTAGGGCAATAGCGACTGCTGTGTGTGTGTGTAAAACTACTTTGCTTTCCTGTGCGCTGTACACCAGTGCTGAGAAACTGTACGTGTAATTACTATCTGCCCTGTGTCTATTTTATTTTTTGAATACTGTATATTTTCTAAATACTGGCACTTGGCAGTGTTTTCATAGATACATTTTTCTTAAAAATATATATTTCATTAGATTAGATTTTGCTAATAAAGGTAGTCCTTGATCCAGCCTACAAGGCAATTTCAGCCAATGTAATTTTAATTCAACACACAAGTTATGTCTCATAAATGGGTCATTAGTCCACAGTAACACATAATTGACAGTCACAAAGGAACCGGCACATACAAATTCATATACACAAACACATGCATGCCCACTAATACAGCTGCACTGCATAAAAGGCTTACATTACAGAGATCCATTCTAATAACTTTATAATGGCATCCAAGAGTTTGTGTTTATTAAGGATACCATTGTCTTGCCACTAAAGGATTCCCCTCTTTGCCAACAGGGAGCTGAAGCCTTGTGTAAAATTATAGAGCTCCATAGGGGTACGTGATACCAAGATTGTAGTTAGAACTTTAAGTCATGTACCCCTGTGGAGCTCTATCATTAGAGAAGCTGGTGTCAGGACATTGATTTATACACTGTAATGCGCTGCGCAGCATATTTAGCGAGTTCGCTGACCTGTGCTGGTCGCGGTTTAGGAGCTTCGGTTGTGCCCAATTGCCTACCCTAGCCAAGGATTTCAAGGATTGTGAAATAAAAATACCTCCAGCACGTTGCCCACGCTTTTTCTCAGGACGGCGTTGTGCTCCACCTGCTTCAACCCAGTAATTACTACATTATCAGACACTGATAGTGATTGGATGTTTCAGCATTCACTCACTATTGTTATCAGACACTGATAGTGATTGGATGTTTCAGCATTCACTCACTATCTTACTCGCCCCTGTTTAAATTTCACTCGCTAATGGCGAGTAGGCGAGTGAAAATTTAAGCCCTGTGTGTGTGTGTATATATATATATATATATATATATATATATATATATGAGCAAAGTTTAGGAGTGGACCAGCACATCCAGAGCGGACCGGGTACACATCCCATGACCCACAACCAGGCTCAGCTTTGGTTGCTATCGCACTCACATAAAGCTACATCCACTTGCAGAGCCACAGGCAGTTAACCCCGTGCCTGCCTGGGTGCAGGTCCACAGGGTGAATTACAGAAACAAACACTGTCACACACATAAAAAAGTTCAGCGCTCGCTCACAATCTCACAGCTAAAAATAAAAGCAAAACTGGAAGAGTTAGTTACCGCATTTGGCCAAATGGGACAAGCTCAGGCACCACGTCAAGGTCTCTTCCTAGTGCCTGAGTCCCTATTGCAGCCACACAACAGCAGCCACACACACAAATGCAGGCTAATAAATAAACTGGGAACAAGTCAGGGTTCACAGACCTATGTAATAACTCCTGGAAGAGACCTTGATGTGGTGCCTGAGCCAAATGCGGTTACTAACTCTTCCAGTTTTGCTTTATTTTTAGCTTGTGATCGAGTGCTGGACTTTTTTTTATGTGTGTGACAATATATATATATATTTATGAATACATTAACATATCAGCACTACTAGTAAACAATTTAATACAGTCATTCACGACTCATGTTCTCAAAATAAGATATATCTGTCAGGTGCACGGTAGTGGTGAATGGTTTAAAATATTGAATTCAAAGGAAAAAGACCACTGTTGTCCAGCACTAGACTATTATTCATCATAAATATGAGAATAATCCCTAGGGGAGAGAGCAAGAGGACTAAAGGGGACTAGTAAGATGAAAAAAAAACCAGAGACCACCTTTCAAATAGCAAAATGTAACAATTTGTATTAATGATTGGTAACATCATAACAATTTGAATCTATTAGGCAATAAAAACTGCAAAATAAACCAAGTTCATACAACAATATCCATAATCACATCCTAAATCATGGATAACATTTGTTGAACACCTGTAAGAATTGCAGTTCATCAAACTATCTCCCAGAGTATTGCAAACAGCGGGATTCAAATCCCATTCACAGAATAAAAAAAGAGGATATAGTAATAGTAATTTCGAAGGTTGTGTTGGAAACTTTGTTTTATATTTGTAATCCACAGGTAGCATAAATATGCATTAAGTCAGTACTGCAGACATCATCACTGTGTGTTATATAGCATGCAGTCAATTACACCCTCTGACTTTCAGACTATGGGATTTCCTCAATTAGCCACTTCACAGAGGTGATAGTGTGTACAAGTGTATACTTATAAGCAGTTTATGCAAGAAAGCAGTTAGCATATGTCAACATGCAAGTAAATCGTGATATATATAGTGTATGTTAGTATGCCCCAAATGAGACTCATTTGCGGCATACTAACATACGCTACATATAACACAATTTACTTGAATATTGACATATGCTACCTGCAGGGAACTGCATATGTGCTCGTGCCCTATTGTCCCGGGCCTTCCACCTTGGGGAGGGCCTCTACAGTTCCCTGCGGGTGTAACTGTCCCTGAGTGTTGTGCCTTTCGTTACAGAATTGCGCGCCTTCGCAAATTGCTCAGACATGTTTTAGTTATTGAATGACCCTCTCATAATCAGATACGGGGATTTTCAGTTTGCCAATTCGAATGGTGCACCTAATTAGACATGTAGGGATGAGGTAATCTCCTGATTGTGATTTGAATGAGATCTTTCCCAGTTTATGGAAGATAGGGCTCCATTTCGCTGGTACTGCAGGTAGACCTGTGTCTTTTGGGCGTTAACCTCCGGGTTGCCTTATATTTTATTTGTTTTTGTTTCCTTCGGGAATCTTCTGGGATCAATACACTTTATTACTTATTCGGAAGTTGTTTTGGACACGTTAGTCCTATGTTAAAAATGTCTGTTTTCTTTTTTTCCCCTATGAGGGAGGATTTATGTAGCTTGCCAGTTTGGACCCTGTGTGCGTTCGTTCCGTCTTGCGGCTGTTCAGACACGTGGCGCTGTTCTGCTCGGCTGGTTCGGTATGAGGTGCAGAGTGCTAAGGTTATCATTAGTGATGTTGCGAACCTTAAAATTTCGGTTCGCGAAAGGCAGACTCGAACTTCTGCTACTGTTCGCGAACCGGCGAACCGCCATTGACTTCAATAGGCAGGCGAACTTTAAAACCCACAAGGACTCTTTCTGGCCACAATAGTGATGGAAAAGTTGGACTGTGGCATGCCGGAGGGGGATCCATGGCAAAACTCCCACGGAAAATTACATAGTTGATGCAGAGTCTGGTTTTAACCCATAAAGGGCCTTAACACCTAACATTCCTAAAATTTTTTTGAATAACGTGCTTTAAAACATCAGGTATGATGTTGTATCGATCAGGTAGTGTAAGGGTTACGCCCGCTTCACAGTGACAGATCAAACTCCCCGTGTAACGCACCGCAAACAACCGCAAACAGTCCATTTGCACAACCACGAGATATATAGATTTGATAGATAGCTACATAGATTACATAGATCAATAGATGCAATATACATTTGATAGATACGAATTACATAGATCAAAAGATGCAATATACATTTGATAGATACGAATTACATAGATCAATAGATGCAATATATATTTGATAGATACGATTGATAGTGAGATAGATTCGATAGATAAATAGATAGATTTGATAGATATATAATTTCCCTGACAGAGTATAACAATAAGACATGAGGTCTTGGACCCGTGGTGTGTTAAGTAGTACTATTCTTAGCAGTTTACTACCTGTTACTCCCCCTGTCGGAGGAGGTCTATATGGCCTGCATTTTTTGAACAGGGAGATGGAAGAAGATGATTGGTCTGTCCTCCTACTTCAAATTTGGCCTAGACACAAGTGGCTGTCTCAAATCAGTCCGGCCACGAGATAGATTTGATAGATAGATATACATAGATTAATAGTTAGATAGAATCGATAGAAGAGAAATAGATAGATTTGATAGATATATAATTACCCTGACAAAGTATAATAATAAAACATGCGGTCTGGGACCCATGGTAACTAGGTTGTGTTAAGTAGTACTATTCTTAGCACTTTAATTCCTGTTACTCCCCCTATCGGGGGAGGTCTATATAGCCTGCATGATTACCCTGACAAAGTATAACAACAAAACATGCGGTCTGGGACCCATGGTAACTAGGTTGTGTAAAGTTGTACTATTCTTAGCACTTTAATCCCTGTAACTCCCCCTATTGGGGGAGGTCTATATGG